>NC_136807.1:15809468-15811968 GCF_951216825.1 Electrona antarctica | reverse complement strand
AGTCCTTTGTTGAATAGGAACTCACTATCGCTTTGTTTCCCCCTGAATTAATAAAAGCCAAATATGACTGTACACTATCCTGTTAGACTACACGTGAGTCCGGTATGTACTCGCACACATGCATTCCTGTGTTCCTTTACTCTGAGAGAGTAAACATTGACCTATAAGGATACATTTTTACACCCTGTGTATGGACCTATAGCTTTGTAATTAATTTCCTTAAAAAATGTAACATTTAACACCAGAGATGCATGCAGTCTTCATACATAGACGCTAAATGATGAAGAGTTGGTAACCAAATGGACCCTTATAGATCTTTAGCCTAACTCTTGAGAGCGTAAAATGAAACCAAATGGACCCGTGCTCTTAAGAGTTAAATTCTGCATTACTTAATTTAAAAGAAGTCCACACAATTATAAGATGTGGAAGAATTCTCATTTTGATCAATGTTTGCCTGTTATCTCTCCTAATAGTACCAACATCACTAGCCTACAGCAATTAAATTGTGGGCAAAATCATAACCAACGACAACAACATATTCAACATATTCAAATACTGTAATACTTGAACCTCTTGATATATTTGCACAATGTGGGTAGGATAATTATGTTTTGTACTATGAACTGTATTTTTTGTACTATGAACTGTGTATGTATGTATGTATGTATGTGTGTGTGTGTGTGTGTGTGTGTGTGTGTGTGTGTGTGTGTGTGCGTGCGTGCGTGCGTGCGTGCGTGCGTGCGTGCGTGCGTGCGTGCGTGCGTGCGTGCGTGCGTGCGTGCGTGCGTGCGTGCGTGCGTGCGTGCGTGCGTGCGTGCGTGCGTATGTATGTATGTATGTATGTATGTATGTATGTATGTATGTATGTAATTATAACGCTGTCTCTTGGCACATTTCCCCTCGGAGACAATAAAGGCTAATTGAATTGAATTGAAATGTTGGTGTCTGAGAGGCATAATCTCATCATGGTCCGTGGCTCAAATATGAAAAGGGTATAAAACCACTGTCCTAGACTGATCAAATCAGCACCATGGACAGAGAACCTACTATACACCTGCAGTAACCACAAGCCGTCTGCAGGGGGACATTCAGGATTTTACTATGAGAACAATCGCATGGTGACTAACACAGTCCAACTACATCAGGTAAAGGGGACAAACAAAATGAGTCTGCTTACTTTGTTATAGATATGAAGGATCTGTGATCTATTTTTTACAAGGCAAGTAATGTCATCAAACCAATTAAATTTGAATTGAAGTGAAGTTAGTGAACTGAATGGAGAGGATTGAGTGTATGGCAGAGAGAGAGAGAGAGAGAGAGAGAGAGAGAGAGAGAGAGAGAGAGGGACAGGAGGGAAGGAGAGGAGGGAACATACGAGGGATGCAGAAGAGAACCTGCAGTGAAGGCAAAGAGTATAGAGAAAAGAGAGAGCTGCAGAATACAGACCACTGGAGCACTGGTTACAGCTGGATTTTTCTAGTTCCTCTCTATCTCTCTCTCTCTCTCTCTCTCTCTCTCTCTCTCTCTCTCTTTTACTCTCTCGCTGTCTCACACACACACAGACAGACATGGACAATACATGCATGCATTCACACGCACGCACGCACGCACGCACACACGCACGCACGCACGCACGCACACACGCACGCACGCACGCACGCACGCACGCACGCACGCACGCACGCACGCACGCACGCACGCACGCACGCACGCACGCACGCACGCACGCACACCATTCTCACTGTTTCCTTTCCTTTAATTTCAGTCCTCACTCTCTGTCTCATGCTGTATAGTTCTAACATCAAGGGTTCTCATCTCTTCCTATAAGTCTTAAGTCTTTGGTCTCTCCGTTTCCCTCTCTTTTCTCCAGTGACAAAAATCCTACACATCTCTCTCCCCCACCCCCCCGCCCCCCTCTTCTCCCTGTGTGATGGTACACATCTCCCCCCCCCCCCCCCACCCCCCTCTTCCCCCTGTGTGATGGTACACATCCCCCCCCCACCCCCCTCTTCTCCCTGTGTGATGGTACACATCCCCCCCCCCACCCCCCTCTTCTCCCTGTGTGATGGTACACATCTCCCCCCCCCACCCCCCTCTTCTCCCTGTGTGATGGTACACATCTCTCTCCTCCCCCCCCCCCCTCTTCTCCCTGTGTGATGGTACACATCTCCCCCCCCCCCCCACCCCCCTCTTCTCCCTGTGTGATGGTACACATCTCCCCCCCCCCCACCCCCCTCTTCTCCCTGTGTGATGGTACACATCTCCCCCCCCCCACCCCCCTCTTCTCCCTGTGTGATGGTACACATCTCTCTCCTCCCCCCCCCCTCTTCTCCCTGTGTGATGGTACACATCTCTCTCCTCCCCCCCCCCCCTCTTCTCCCTGTGTGATGGTACACATCTCCCCCCCCCCACCCCCCTCTTCTCCCTGTGTGATGGTACACATCTCTCTCCTCCCCCCCCCCTCTTCTCCCTGTGTGATGGTACACATCTCTCTCCTCCC
>NC_136807.1:15796968-15801968 GCF_951216825.1 Electrona antarctica | reverse complement strand
ATGAAATCATTAATTTAATAATGAATTAAAATAATATCGCCCACAATAATAAACAGTAAAAATGTATAGCCATTAATAACACTGAGAGGGTACACATGTAACCGGTCGGAATTTAACGGGACACATTTGTATCTATATGTCGAGGAGCTGCAGATGGCCGTGTTTTCCTTCACTGCGTCATGATTACGATGAGTCACTTGAGAAATAAGACGAAAGAGGAAGAAAAAGCAAACGCGCAGACATGGGGGAGGAAGGAACTAAAGTCTTTGCCTTCTTGCAGTTTCCCAACTCTGTGAATATTGCATGACCTCTAAAAAAGACCCGGGTGGACTGAGGGCTGAGAAGTGGAGTTGGGTGTGTTGAATAAGTCAAGAGATCGGGGTGGCACAGGCCTGCATCAGAGAGAGAGAGAGTGTGTGTGTGTGTGTGTGTGTGTGTGTGTGTGTGTGTGTGTGTGTGTGTGTGTGTGTGTGTGTGTGTGTGTGTGTGTGTGTGTGTGTGTGTGTGTGTGTGTGTGTGTGTGTGCAAGTGACAGAGAGATAGAGACTATATGAATGTGTACAGCACATAAGAGAGGAGAAAAAGCAAGTTGGAATGAGAGCATGGTTAGATAGTGAGTATGCGTGCGTGCGTGCGTGCGTGCGTGCGTGCGTGCGTGCGTGCGTGCGTGCGTGCGTGCGTGCGCTAGAGAAGTAGGGGTGAAATAAAGAGATGAAGAAAAGGGGTGAAAAGAGGAGAGGAGGATGAGGCTTGGATTATTAATAACAGTCATGAGTACGGAGAGACATTTTGTCCATTAGGAGTTCAAACAGAGCGTACTGTTATGTCTATTTCTGTTCCCCTTACCCTCAAAATACACAAACACAACTCAGTGCTGCTCCTCTCCTTAAAGACGTACTTCACCCAAAACTATATATTTTGTTAGTTTGTAATGTATTATGTTTTTGAAGCTTCTATGAAAATCATGATGGTTCTTAGGACTCTGCTTTGCTCTAAAGCATTAATATAGATACCTCCTAAACTGGCCTTAATAAGACCCTTTCGGTGAAAGCAGGTGTGGCATGTGACATGAAATCCATGGAATTGCGTTAACGTCACATGCCAATCACATCCACTTCAAAAGCTCTGATAAACATCTGATGAAATTACTGCAATGCTCTGCATAATGCATGACTGTACTCAGCCTCTGATTGGACAACAGACCCACATGACATCAAGACTAGGAAGCCGAATTGGTAAGTAAATAGAACAGACTATATAGGGCATGTGAAATAATCGGCATCGGCAGCTCTCGTGCGTGCGTGCGTGCGTGCATGCGTGTATGTGTGTTCGTGCGCGAGCACAACGAACTCGCTTCCCTCTGGAAAAGACAGTTTTATCGCTTTATTGCCTTCCAGATTTATGCTTCCTTGAAGCCGATGGGCTGTGGATAAACGAGCATCTATAGGCTCAGTCAGTGGCCAATGTTAGACTGGCATTGCAATAAGGCCAATGACGCATATGCACGCTGTTAGTATTATTTGCACAGAACACAACCTTTATACATTATGGCAAAACCTAGGTTAAAATATTTAAATTGTAATTCATTTATAACGTAGAAATTATAATTATAATAAACAGTATATTCAAAATGTTGAGCCTTGATAAGGCATAATTAGTCTAATATTGCATTTTGCCATAGTGATACATACCGAGATGTGTTTAATGTGTGATCTGAACTGTTAATGAGGGCACGGACAGAGCCAAGTTCACGGTATGAAACTCCTTTATAGGTGTTTTTGGGTGGTAAAAATACTTGACAGGGACATTATTGATCAAACATTTATATTTCTTATTTATTTATAAGTCCTCTATTCCCTGGTACATTCTTTGTGTTTTTAATGTGCCAGTATTAGCCAGCTGGCTAATACTGGCACATTCCCTCAAAATCATCCCTCAATAGAGAGCACGTGTTCCTGCTTCTTATAAAGGTCCCTGAATACTCCAGTATAGTAAACTCCTGGTAATTACTGTTCATTTAATTCTGAGAGGGATCTGGGTCAATTTCTACACCCTGTGTGAAGAGGGCATACCACATAAAAAAGGCTATAGAGCTTCCTGCACCTGACCTGGGTTCAAATGTGACACAAGGCACTTTACTGCATGTCATCCCTCTTCTCTCTCGCCTTTCCTGATTAGTGATTTCTCACTCCCCAATGCATCTTTTTGACGCTTGGTCACGGTACCTTTTGTGTCCGATGCTGATGCAAAAGACATGCAGATCCTAACAGATTCCTGACCTGGGTTCAAATGCGACACAAGGCACTTTACTGCATGTCATCCCTCTTCTCTCTCGCCTTTCCTTATTAGTGCTTTCTCACTCCCCAACGCATCTTTTTGACGCTCGGTCACAGTACCTTTTGTGTCCGATGCTGATGCAAAAGACATGCAGATCCTAACCGATTCCAAACCATATCAGTATGCACACAGGATGGCACAGAGTTGGCAGATATGGGCTTCGCACCACCTGGTGGTGGTGCCAGCATAGCCTGGTTAATAAACCAGACCGAATCAGCCGTTGGCAAAAAAAAAATTGCCTGCCAGCGGATTAGGGTCTGGCGAGGCTCAGTAGCACGCCTCTTTCCTACAACCGAGAACAGGTCGGGCCAATCGGGACACGGTATGCAATATGGGCGGGCTTGGGTACAGTGACGTTCAATGCTTGAGACCTTTGACTGACAGTAGCTCTGACCAATTGCGTCAAAGAGAAAATGTTTGAACCCGCCCCCCGGGAAATGAAATCCAAGTGGAGCCAGCCCAGACTAATATACCGCGACAGTGTTGTGTGATATTAGTCTGGTTTATTAGCCAGGCTAGTGCCAGCACTCACTTGGCTGGTGCCTCGCTCGGGGTGCCTCACTACACCCTCTGCAGCCACATCCGACTTCGCGTCTGTGATGTTTTAACTTGTTTTTAACAATGAATGTTTTTAAATGCAAAATGGCCTTGCCATCAGTCACGTCTGCATCTCGTCGCCCAGTGGCGTGCACAGACATTTAGAGGGGCAGGTGCTCAAGTGAAAAAAGGGGGCACCTTGTGCAGCACGTGGAACCGGCCGGTTGCCTTAATAGTGTGAGATTCAGATTTTGGGGCATAATATATTAGAAGCTTTTTATCAAGAATTGATCAATGTCACCATGGTCCACATACTGTACAGTGTACACTGTACAAAAAAATAAAAGAAAAATATTTTTCAAAAGGGCATATTGCTGTCCAGAGGGCAAAGGGCAGGTGCTCTAGCACCACCTAGTGTCTATCTGTGCACGCCACTGTCGTCGCCAGTCGTGTGACTCATCTATCCGTAGCTTAGTGGTAGCAAGGCAACTAGTAAGCAGCCATCGTCAGCTGGGTGAAGCCCAACACCGAATTTAACCCTGCAAGTTTATTTTCTTTAAAAAAATATATACAGTATATATATATATATATATAGATTGTGCTGCCTGTCATCTTTAATTATAATTTCTAAAATCTCTGAAATGTGAATCACACACTGCTCACATGTCCTTCCCTCGTCTCCTAATAGCATGTCCTCTATCGTGTTCTCTTGTACAATCCTCTCTGCTGATGACCCTGAACCGTACATGGTAGAATAGTGTCAATTTAACGCATATAAACATGGAGCTTTCTATACTGCTCTGAGTGTATATGGTACATCTGCCCTCATTCTTTTCCAAGAACAGCATCGTGACACACCCCGAAGGCTCTTTGGTATCGTAATGCTCACTGGTGTAAAGTAACTAAGTGCATTTACTCAAGTACTGTAACTTAGGTAATTTTTAGGTAATTTTGAGGTAACTTTGAGGTAATTTTGAGGTATTCTTTTTACTTTACTTGAATATTTCCAATCTTCTGCACGTTTGCTTCTACTATTACATCTAAGAGGCAAATATTGTACTTATACTCCACTACAATAAACCTTATTTACTAGTTACTTTGTAGATTTTGAATAATATTAAAACATGTACAGCAACCACTTCAACCCCATATAATGCTGAACTTTGGCTATTTGGTATTTTCAAAAGATCGTTTTTACTTATAACAAATAATTTCTTTTAAGATTCATTTTTGGATTTTCTGCCTTTATTTATAGTATCAAGTGAAGATGAGGACAGGAAAGTGGGAGATGGGGAGAGACAAGCAGCAAAGGTCGTCATGAACGGGACTTGAACACGCAACGCGCTGTCAGGCCAAAGCCTATATGTGGCATTACATGTGCCTAGACCACTTGGCCAGCGGGCGTCCATAACAAAGTATTTCTACATTGACACTTTTGGTAGTTTTTACACAGCTGTTAACGCTTGATTATCTTAACTGGATTTCAGAGTCTGTTCAAATATAAAATCAGTGTCACATGATGCGTCCCTGTGTATTTACCATCACAGCTTGTATTCTCTAAGCATAACGTGTCTGGATTCTCACATGTCTGTGACACCAATCAACACATTTTTGTCTCCCGATTATAGAACTACAGGTGTAACTCACAATATCGTGCATGTGTGCTCCCACACACACACACACACACACACACACACACACACACACACACACACACACACACACACACACACACACACACACACACACACACACACACACACACACACAAACGGTGGAAAGTAGGTGAGTATATTCACTTAAGTACTATATAAGTACAATTTTGAGATATTTGTACTTTATTTGTACACAATGCGTCGCAATGAGACGCATTGTGAGCTTGTAGATCCGCTATTTTCAAAGAGTTATTTTTACATTTTTAACTGCTTTTGGTACTTCAAGTACATTTTGATACCAATACTTTAGTACTTTTACTCAAAGTATTTTTTGATTACCATACTTTTATTTGTAACAGAGAAGTTCTACATTGCAGTATTGATACTTTTACTTAAGTAACACATGTGAGTACTTTTTCACACGCTATGCAAAAGCTTTTCCTTTCTTGTAAGCGCTGATTGACTGAGTTA
>NC_136807.1:15779468-15794468 GCF_951216825.1 Electrona antarctica | reverse complement strand
CGCACACACACACACACACACACACACACACACACACACACACACACACACACACACACACACACACACACACACACACACACACACACACACACTTGTGAAATCTAAAGAAGAAAACACATTAGCACTCATTAATGTTTGATGCCTTCAGTCCAAATGGCGCCCCTCTCTCTATGTGTGTGTGCGTTACTGTAGACAGTTGAGCCAAATGACAGTTTGTTCTGTATAACGGTCATGCATTTCATTTCAGTTGAAGTGAGTCACAGTCTCACAGAGAAGCAGGTGCATATTTTCATGTGCTCAGTTCAATGCATGTGGATGAGTCATAGTGTGTCATCATGTGCTGCCTGTTTGCATCAGCAACCATTGAGCTATTTTCTCTTTAATGTACTTTCTAATCGCACGCACGCACGCACGCACGCACGCACGCACGCACGCACGCACGCACGCACGCACGCACGCACGCACGCACGCACGCACGCACGCACGCACGCACGCACACACACACACACACACACACACACACACTTGGAGGGAATGCCAGAAGATATGTAGTGAGCGAGGAATGAAGGACTTTGTAGCTGGGTGGTCATCTTTAGCTTCACGTCATCTGCAGCACTGGTACAGCACAGTACAGCTTCATCCTTGGTATTAACCTACCCTCTTATACTGGTTCAAAGTTTGTCCTGATCAATAATTCACTAAACCTCAGATCCAACGCCTGGATGTGCTACTCTGTGCCCTCTCTGCCCACTGAGGCTGCGGCCAAAGAAGCCTGTTTTACAGGACTGTGGGCCTGGAACGACCTACGATCCAGACTCAAACTGCCTTCTTTGGTTTCTTTCTGAGGTTTTAAAAGGAAGATAAGGAGAGGTTTAGCCAATCTGCTTCGATGTTTGGCTCACAGTGGTTCTATTTGCGTTCTCAGGGTTGTATTGTATTTATTGGATTATTTGGTTATGCACTGTTATTTTATTTATTTTTAGCTTTTTGCCTTTATTGATAAATTACAGTAGTGTGACAGGAAATGGGGAGAGAAATTGGGGGGGGCGACACGCAGCAAAGGACGTACTGACATGTTTTTATTCAGATTTTAATCTTAACCCATTTTGGGCGGGAACCCCTTTTGGTGTTAGCATTATGTTATGCTTTAGCTATTGAAAAATAGCAGATCTACAAGCTCATAGCGCGCCACCGAGTGGCGCGCTACGAGCTTGTAGGTCTGCTATTTTTGAAAAATCGAAGAACCACTGACATAGAAACATAGCTTTTTCAGAAAACTGTCAGGATGTAGAAGACATTTTTAGAATCTGATCTCAGGTCAAAATGGGTTTTAAGCATGGGATGTGTGTAACTCCTGCATTGTAAAATAGGCTTTGTCTGAATGTATTTTTACTGGTTTGAGAAAGTTAGACCCTGGTGTCAGGTAGGACACCTGCTGCTTGACAAGTACTATACTTCTTGGAGCACAATATGTCCCATCAGGCCATGGCAGGGATTCCCTCTCGCAAGAGCGCTAGATATTTGGTTTCCCATGCAGGAGATTCAGGTTTGAAACCCAGGTGTCGCAATTATCTCTCTCCATCAAGAGGGGACATATACTGTATAACGCGTGGATTGCTTGTAGCTTTACGGAATGACAGATAGGAAGGGGTAGATGGAGCAGTGATAACCGTCATCCCTACTTAACATTACATATTTAATCTGTCTTTCTCTATTTATATAAAAACACCTCAGTGCTCTGAATTATTCATTCATGAAGCTCCACGCTCTCTGCCCTTCTCCAACTGTACTGTCTTTATATATAGCGCTCTGTCCCTCCCTGTCACTCTCCTCTCCTCCCTCTGCCTCTCTCTCTCTCTCTCTCTCTCTCTCTCTCTCTCTCTCTCTCTCTCTCTCTCTCTCTCTCTCTCTCTCTCTCTCTCTCTCTCTCTCTCTCTCTCTCTCTCTCTCTCTCTCTCTCCCCATCTCTCTCTCTCTCTCTCTGCAGGCTGGAGGCTACTGTACACGTGTTTCAGCTCTGCATGTCAGAGCTCCTCACAGTCTCTCTCCATCCGTCACCATCTTTCTACCTCTCAATCACTACGTGACATGACGTGACGTGACGTGACATAAGATGACATGACAGGCCATGACATAAGTTGAAATGACATGACATGAGATGATAAGAGATGATATGACAAAAGATAACGTGACTACGTTAGAGGCGATAAGCGACCTCGCCCCAAAGGGTGTCACGCGCACTGTCCATATAGAGCGTGTCTTGAGTGTACAGGGTTTAATGAGGTCAGGTCAACATATGGAATGTCAGAACAGGTCAGCTCCATATATGGAGATCTAAGGGTGGCAGTATCTTGAGTGTACAGGGTTTGATGAGGGCCCAGGTAATTTTCTGGCCTGTTGAGAACTCTAGTTTTCGCCGGCTGCCGGGCGCGGCTGAACAAATACCTTTGGGGCAGGCCCGTCTAGAGTTTAAATGGACAGGTATCAGTCAGGCCCGTCTAGAGTTTAAATGGACAGACAGGTATCAGTCAAAAGGGACACATCGAAGAGGAAGGATGGATGGGGAAGGATCAACATACCGTAAAGTCTCATTTATTATCCGGGGCTTTTATTTGTCTCAACCAATTCTGATACCGGGCTTTTATTGGAAGGAGGCAGCTATAAGAAGGAGGCCTATATTTCTACTTTTCAAACCGATCATAATGAATAAATCACATTTTGGGTCAGTTAGAACCCCAGTTAACTTGAACAACCAATATCAATTTGAAGCTATGATTCCCTGCTTTCATATGACATGAAAATCTGGTCACAGTACTGTGGTCCATCCTATTTACTGCACATTCAAATATAGCTCAAATAGGCTATATGTATCTAGGCCTACAGTTAGGCTAATGACAAGTTCAGATGCAAATAATAACATAAAATGTATCGTAGGCTATTTCCTATAATATCAAAGCAGCTTATATGAACAGTGCAACACTTCAGTGATCCAACTCTTGTATAACTTCAACGGGGGAGAGAGAGAGAGAGAGAGAGAGAGAGAGAGAGAGAGAGAGAGAGAGAGAGAGAGAGAGAGTCGCGTTAGAGAGAGAGAGAGTCGAGAGAGAGAGAGAAAGAGAGAGTAAATGTTAGGCTACATAAAGCGTAGATCTGCGAGCTCGCAACACATCATGCCACAAACAGAAACAGCTCACTTGCTGGGTTTTGTGTAATTTTCCTCCCTCCGCAGTTAGACTGCTGCTCTCATTAGTTTTATTGTCCGTGGCCAAGAAAAGTGCTTATAGTGGCGTTCTCTCCCGAAGTTTGTTTCTTACGGTAGTTTGTTGTGTTGTGCGCGAGCGCGAACAGTGCGACCACCGGCATCTGGACACTGACGTGACAGCCAGCCAGCCAGGCAGGGCAGCGAAGGTAACAGATACGGCACTTGAAAAAAAAAAAAACACAAAAAAACGGCTAATAAAAGAAGGACGGTTTTTATATACTTAATTCAACGCCACCCCAGGTAATTAATAGGGGGACGGCTTTTTATTGAAGGAAGGATTGTAATTGAAACTTTACGGTATGGAACTCCGGCAATGCAGGAGTGGACTGGGAAGAACAGGTTCTGACATATATCCATATACTAATACTGATGACATCATGGATCTCCATACAGTATGGGATTAATTGCGACAGCAGGTCGCATTTACTATGATATGATCCCTGATTTACTATCATCCGTGATGATGTCATAGTGATGTCACGAGACCTCATGGGCACAATATATGGGGGCTTTCCCCATGTATGGGGATTGTGAGTGACGTGACGTGCCAAAAAAAACGCAATGTTTCATATAGTTAACTACGACCTTCGGTCGCAATAAGATAAATGAGATAACAATGTGATGAATTGAGATGACATGACGTGACATGATATGAGAGTAACATGCAATAAATTGTGATGTCATGAAATGACACGACATGACCTGACATGTGATAAGAAAGATAACCCCTGCAGAGGAAATATCTTCTTGCACTCTTTCATCTTTCCTCTCTCTTTGTTCTCCATCTGCCTGGTTTTCCTCACACTGCACAGCCTGGGGCCTCAGTGTTCAGTGCACGCTCACACGTGCACCCACATGCGCACCCACGCACGCACGCACGCACGCACGCACGCACGCACGCACGCACGCACGCACGCACGCACGCACGCACGCACGCACGCACGCACGCACGCACGCACGCACACAAACACACACACACACACACACACACACACACACACACACACACACACACACACAAACACACACACACACGCACACATGCACACACACACACACACACACACACACACACACACACAACACAAAGTGTGACAGTTTCAATGCGGTAGCATTTGACTAACTCTGTCACGTTCGTACGTATGTGAGAGACCTCTCTGTATGTGTTACAGTACATTCCCATGTGGACCACATGATTGATTCGATGTAATGAATGACCTGCTTCATCATGACAAGTAGTGGAAAGTAGTGAAAATAGTCCATCTACAGTTTAACCACATACACCGTACACTATATACACGATATATTCTCTGCGTTGTGAGCTTGTCGATCGGCCATTTTCAGTGAAATCTCTCCTCACAATACGGATGCTGGCGTTTAAGAGGTTATGCTCACAATGCGCCGCAAAGTGACGGCATTACGACGGTAATGTGGTTATTGTCCCAGCCCTATCCTCTTGTCTCTCTCTCTCTCTCTCTCTCTCTCTCTCTGTCTCTCTCTCTCTCTCTCTCTCTCTCTCTCTCTCACATGTCATTTTCCATATCTTGTAACTTGAAGAGGAAGTTTTAACTTCTGTCCTTGAGACACCCCTGGTGTAGTTTGTTGAACGCTGCAAGTCCTTTTTTTAAAGTATCCAATTAAATGAGGGAGATCAGAGCAACTACAGATAAGATTGATAAACTAATTAACAACGGAAAAATGAAAAGCAGAAACATGAGAATAACTTTAATCAGCATCCCTAACTTATTAACAAATTTAATCAGAATTATGATTAATCTGATTTATTTAGCCATGATTAGGATCGATTACACAGAATAACAGAATACATTGAGTTAAACCGAGCGTGAATTCAATTAGGAGCATATTAATGAGAGTGAGATGACAGGATCAGACTGAGGTCAATAGTGACTAAATTTGACTGAGGGACTGCCATTGGATTTTTTTGAACGTTTTTTCATGTCATATGAAAGCAGGGAATCACAGCTTCAAATTGACATATTGGTTGTTCAGTTTGACCCACCAGTTTTGGAGATATGGCTTATAGAGTAATGTCTGCAGAGAAACAGCGAGTTGAGAAAACAGGCTTGAAAGGTTCACTTCTGTGGTCTCTAACATTACACCTAGCTACATGTTTGGGCATTTATTTCATATTTACATGTCGATTTCAGCTCTGACACTTATTGCAGACATGCTCTAGTATGTGAAGAGTCTGACTGTGCTATTAACTCATTTTGAAAAAAATAAAAAATAAAAAAGTTTTTCTCCTGTAAAAAAGCTGTAATTTGCGCGATGGCAGTCTCTCAGTCAAATCTGGTCACAATAGGTTACTGAGTGACAGATCCACTATTTTACACACAACTGAAACACAATAACAAGGAGTGGGACACCGTGTGTGTGTGTGTGTGTGTGTGTGTGTGTGTGCGTGCGTGCGTGCGTGCGTGCGTGCGTGCGTGCGTGCGTGCGTGCGTGCGTGCGTGCGTGCGTGCGTGCGTGCGTGCGTGCGTGTGTGTCTACCGGGAAGAGTGTCGGAACAACAGTGGGTGGATTTTAGGCCCATGGGATCAGCCACGCTGAGAGCGATATGACACCGGGCGGCACTGCAGGAGTGGACTGGGAAATTGTTTCTTCTATACCCTGGTTGTCGGAGGGGGTTTCGAACTACACTATACTTTTGCCCATGGAATGCTGGGTGACATGACATGCTTGTTGTATCGTTTATGTCCTCTGTGTGGACATGAATACATTGTTAAAATGTGTGTGTTTGTGCGTGCGTGTGATGTAGCAGGCCCCCAGGGTTTTATGAAAAGAATCAGGGATGTGTGTCCTGTGGCTGTTTTGCCACAGGTGAGAGAGAGAGAGAGAGAGAGGGGGGGGGGGGGGGGGGGATTTCCAAGGGCAGGTACAGTATGCCAATAGGGACAGAAGCAAAGGTAGTAGATAGTAGTAAAAATGGTAAATGGTGCATTTATATAGCGCCTTTATCCAAGGCGCTTTACATGATGTGCTGGTCTATCTACATAGATAGATAGACCAGCACATCAGGAGCAATTAGGGGTTCAGTGTCTTGCTCAAGGACACTTCGACACTAACTCTGGGGGAGAACGGGTTCTGGCCACTCTACCCCTGAGCCACCGCCGTAGTAGAGGTGAATGAGAAGAAAGGGAGGCGGTACAACACAAATAATGGGAATGCGAGGGAGAGTAAACAAGAGAAAATGTGTGGGAGGGAAGATACGCTAAATGGAAGAAGAGATAGAGAACAAATGACAGAATGGGAAAGAGATGGCAGAGAGGTGGGAAGCAGAGTGTGTGCACACGAGAGAGAAAGAGGGAGAGGGAGATAGAGAGAGAGAAGGAGAGAGAGGGAGAGGGAGCGAGAGAGAGAGAGAGAGAGAGAGAGAGAGAGAGAGAGAGAGAGAGAGAGAGAGAGAGAGAGAGAGAAGATAAATGTAAGGTCTGGGGACTGATGCAGTGGAAAAAGTATTCTCTGAGTTACTATTGATTGTCTGGATGGAGATGACTCTGTGTGTGAGTGTGTGTGTGTGTGTGTGTGTGTGTGTGTGTGTGTGTGTGTGTGTGTGTGTGTGTGTGTGTGTGTGTGTGTGTGTGTGTGTGTGTGTGTGTGAATGAGTGTGTGAATGAGTGTGTGACTGTGCGTGCATGTGTGTGCGCGTGCATGCGTGTGTGCATGTGTGCTGCCTGCCTGTGTGCGCAAGCTTGCGTAGGGTCGTGTGTGTGCGTGCGTGCGTGTGTGTGTGTGTGTGTGTGTGTGTGTGTGTGTGTGTGTGTGTGTGTGTGTGTGTGTGTGTGTGTGTGTGTGTGTGTGTGCGTGCGTGCGCGTCTTACCTCCACCAGGTGTGGTGTGGGATTGAAGCCACACAGGTTGCACACCTGGGTGTGACACTGCGTACAGCTATTGTAGTTGGGTGGGTCAGAGCTGCCCATGTTGAGCTCTGTTTTACACAGAGGGCAGTTCACCTTGGGCTGCTCAGGCTCCGGGGCAGGAACCTGGGCAGCAGGCTTCATGGACTCCTGCTGCTGTGGTTGTTGTGGGCATCTTTTTGATGCTGCGCAGGCGACTGCTGAGGCGGCTGTCCTTGTTGTTGGGTGTGGCCCTTTTTGGTGATGTGCAGGCGACGGCTGCGGGGTCGGCCCTTGACTGTGAGGCGTGGGCTGGTGCGGTTGTTGTTGGTTGTTGTTGTTTTTGCGCTGGAGGGTGAGAGCCGCCCCGCTTGAGGTGGGGCATGGGGTCCCCCCCATTCCGAAGGGTTTGGCACCAGCGGGGGCCCTGTTGACCCTGTCCTGTTTTCTGGAGTGGTGTTGCTGAATATGACTTTCCCTCGGGCGGGGCTGGGCTGGGTGGAGGCGGTGGTCAGAGGCTCAACGTTGATGAGGGGTGCTGGCCTCTTTGAGCAGCGACGCCCCAAAGCCGAACAGCTTGGTCAGGCCATCCTGAGCCCGGGGGGAGGGGCCTGGCTCTGGGGCCGGTGGCCGGGGATGAGCCGGCGCTTCGTGTCTGGTCGTGTAACCGAGAGGTGGCAGGCTGGTGCATGGGGGAGCCACGGGCCCCAAATCAGGCTGGGGATGGAGCCTTGGCCATACCAACGAGGGGCACAGCACCGGGGATGGGGAATCCGGGGGCCGCCAGGCTGTTGGGGGCCAAGCACAGGCCCAACAATACCTGGAGCTCCAGGACCTCTCTGGAGTATGGGTCGGACCTCATCCCCTGCTGGGAGGGGCCCTGTCTGGGATTGGGGCCCCCCCGGGGGCCTGGGTGTCCTCTGCAGGGCCAGGGGGAGGGCCTGAGGTTGAGGCCTGGGGGCTGGACTTTGGGCCCTCCCTGGGGAGAGAGGGTACTGCTGGGGCTGGGAGGAATGTGGGAAATTGCTGGGGTTGGGACTGTGGAAATTGCTGGGGTTGGGACGGAGGATACTGCTGGGGTGGCTTGAGACTGTGAAATTGCTGGGGCTGAGACTGTGGAAATTGCTGGGGTTGGGACTGTGGAAATTGCTGGGGCTGAGACTGTGGAATGCTGGGGTTGGACTGTGGAAATTTCTGGGGTTGTGACTGTGGAAATTGCTGGGGTTGGGAACTTGTGGAAATGCTGGGGTTGGATTGTGGAAATTTCTGGGGTTGGGACTGTGGAAATTGCTGGGGGTTGGGACTGGGGTATTCTGCTGGGGATGAGTTTGGAAAATGGCTGGGATTGGGGAGTAGGGTTGTGCCTGGCTATAAGGGTGTTGGCTGGGGTTGCGGCTGGGCTTTGGCCTGGGGCTGGCCGTAGGGCTGACTATGCAGTTTCTGTTGTGGCTGGGTTGGCTTGGATTGTGGCTGGGTCTGTGCCAGTTGAGCTGGCTGCGGTGTGGGCTGGACGATGGGCTTGGCTTGGTGGGACGGAGAGTGGATCTGCTGCTGGCTCTTGGAGCGAGGTGTGGTCATGTCAATGCCCAGAGCCCTCTGCATCTGACAGTTCAGGCACAACCACTCCTGGACCTGCAGTGACACAGAAACACACAATTACAATTAAGAAGCTGCAGACAAAACAGAAACTGATGGTGGTGGAGACGGATGAGTTGTCTAGAAGAAGGTCTGTCTGTCTGTCTGTCTGTCTGTCTGTCTGTCTGTCTGTCTGTCTGTCTGTCTGTCTGTCTGTCTGTGTCTTGTGCACACTGCCAACAGTCAAAACAAGTAAACCGCTGGATAGTTTTAACATAATTGTGTTTTTGAGAACTTACATTTTATACTGGAAGTCAATGGGCGGAAAAAGACAATTAAATTATGAATTAACACAGCTGTGTTTCAAATATAGAGAAAATAGCTTTCAGCTTTCAAGCAGTACAGAGAAAGCAACATTAGCCTGTGGACCAACTGATTGCCGAGATGTAACCATAACCTGACACAAACTGACATACACGCTCACACTAACCCACCAACCCACCCACACCCACACCCACACCCACACCCACACCCACACCCACACCCGCACGTGCACACACACACACACACACACACACACACACACACACACACACACACACACACACACACACACACACACACACACACACACACACACACACACACACACACACACACACACAACCACCCCCATATCAAACTCTGCTTTGATCTACTACATTCTCTGCATCCATGCAGCATGCGTGCACACGTAAAGATCCTCAGCGTAACAATGTCAGCGTAAAATAACATGTTTACAACTTAAGCCCTATGAACTTGTAGTGAGAATGGAAAATATATAGCCTACTATTTCCGCAACAAATAAATGAAAACAAATCCTTTTTTTGATTTGTTTTCAATTTGCCCAAAATGTCAGGGTTAACATGGTTAAACAGGATCTTTGCTGTGCATATGGCAGCCAAACACAACCCACCAAGCTAGCTTGTTAGCATAAACTGTGCTATTCTATTCTGCCATTTGGTCTCCGATAGCAGACACTTCATCACAACCTCCCTGTCACATACCAAGGTGGCGAGACAAAATGACACTCACACACACGTATGCTCACCCATCGCCTCTGTCACACGAGGCGCTCGCTCTCACACTGGTCCTTGGAAACCGCTCTGGATGATGTGGAAAACGGGTGAAGGAATGGAGCGATGCCTGTGTCGGTCACGTACCCCAACTAAGCATTTCCTCCTCTGCCCGGGCTCCGTCCCATCATGCTTTGCTGTCCTATACCGTTCCCTGGCTTGACAGAATTACTGATCTCGCTTTCTGTTATGTCAGCGCCTGCTGCTGCTGCTACTGCTACTGCTGCTTACAGCCTGACATCTCCTCTGCTCTCCTCCTGTCCCTCCCTCCCTGCTTCCATTCCTTTGTAGCCTTCCACTCCCCACTATATCTGCTGCTCTCCATTCCTCTATCCCCCTCTCCCATATGTGGGTCGCTTGAGCTGGCGAGAAAGGAGGGAGATTTGAAAGTATAATATCTCGGTTGAGGCTCCGCCTGGCTCTGTCCTGCCATGATCACTGATGATAGAGTGAACAAGAGGGTACGGAGGAGAGAGTGAGAGAGAGCGAGAGAGAGCGAGATAGGGGGGGGGGGGGAGAGAGAGAGAGAGAGACAGAGAGAGATAGGGGACGGAACCACTATTCTCTCGACCACACAGAGACCAAAAGAAGGATGGGAGCAATAGTGGGTGGGGTTCAGCTATATGTGAAGGAGGGATGTAGCCTGAGAGAGAGAGAGAGAGAGAGAGAGAGAGAGAGAGAGAGAGAGAGAGAGAGAGAGAGAGAGAGAGAGAGAGAGAGAGAGAAGGAATTGAGGAAAGGGGGAGAGGGAGGGAGGTAGAGAGGAGAGGACAGAGGAAAAGAGAAGGATGGCTGGATGGATGGTTTGTTAATTAAACGAAAAGGACTGAACAGGAAGAGGAAGCAAATGAAGGATGGAGACAGTGAATGAGAGAGGGAGGGAGGGAGGCAGTGCATGAGAGAGGGAGGGAGGCAGTGATGGACAGAGAGAGAGTGAATGAGAGAGAGAGGGAGGGAGGCAGTGATGGACAGAGAGAGAGTGAATGAGGGACTGAGAGTGATAGGTGGTTGGAGAGATTGATTGATGGATGGATGGACAGAGAGAGACAGAGAGAGATGGATAGAGAGACAGAGGGATGGATGGGATGGATGGATTAAAAGGAGGGGCTGTCCTTATTATGCTGGCAACTCATCACACGGCACACGCATATGGCAACATGGCAACCTGCGACCAGAAAGTTGCCAGTTCAAATCCCACCCAGGGACAATCTTGGTTCAGGAATGCAAATGAGAAATGCAGCTCAGCTACTGTCACAATGCCCTTGAGCAAGGCACTTAAACATCTACCTGCTCAGTGGCCAACGGACACAAATATTGCAAGGTGCTGTAAATAACACACACACGCGCACACACACACACACACACACACACACACACACACACACACACACACACACACACACACACACACACACACACACACACACACACACACACACACACACACACACACACACACACACACACACACACACGCACTTAAGATAATACTAGAAGTAGGGATTGCAATGGGCTCCTCCATCTCCCCCATCCTCTTCATAGCAGCATTTGAGGTCATTGTGATCGGGGCACGGCAGGTGGTGGTGGATGGTCTCTGACTGCCTGCAGGTCAGAGGCTCCCGAGACCCCATGGCTGAACTCCCCCATATGCACATCCAGGCTGCTGCAGAGGCTGGACGAGCTGATTGCCTGCATGGGCAAGGATGAAGCAGTGGCGTATCCAGGAATTACGTTTTGGGCAGGCAAGATAAGTGTTAATTGTCGTCACCCCCGCGCACAATCGTAGCACTAAAGGTTTTCAAAGAGATATACCTGCCAGACGAGTAGGATAGAAAGGCTGAAAGGCATGCATTTACATTCCAATGGGTGATTGAGGGTCGCGCTCTACCGCAACGGCCAATCAGCTGTCCATTAATAGTTCTCAGGTCTTGTTTTTGTCGTCTTTTTTCTCATTGTATGGATTTTGGCCAGGCCAGAAATGGATTTGGACAGTGGGACGCCTGCCCTCGCCTTATTGTAGATACGCCTCTGGGATGAAGTCCAAGCCGCATGATGTCATGGAGCCTCTTGTTGCGGAAAGGGGAGAGGAATGATGGACGGCGGGAAGACATTCCCCTCATCGTGAACCAGCCCCTCCGAAGCCTGGGAATGACTATATACCATCACAAACTGCTCAGGAAGCTGTCAGAGTTGCTGCAGAAAAGTCACCAGGAGGCGAATTAAGCTGAGTCCCTCAATGAGCCAACAGAGGATCCACTCACTCCAGCAAGAGATCACCACCCTAAAGGGACATTTCACCACTGGAAGGAACTGCAGTAACTCAATGTTAATCGTATCTGTAGTAGATAACAAAGGCACAATTTGAAATTTGCACCCTATGGCCAGAAAAATAATGAAGTCTGAGTGTTTGACTAGGGTTTGACTGGATTGCTGAATTCCTACAATGCCCATAATGCTTTAGTGCACTTCCCCTCCTTGTGGAGAGGGAGGAGGCTTCATGGAGGTGTGACTTTGTATAGTCCAGGAAGGAAGTGAGACCACATTTTTATGACAGGGTTTTGGTCATGAACACATGGCGTAAATCAGAGGTTCCCAACCACCGGTATGCGGACTCCACGGGACATGTGCCACTTGTACGCGAGAAGGGAATCCCAAGTTTTCCCGTCGTGTAAAAAATCCATTTGAAAACACGACAAAGACAAGACAAACACCAGACCTGAGAACTATAGTGCCAGTGGGCAGCGGATTGGCCGTTGCGCGTAGAGCACGAGTCTGCACGAATCACCCATTAGAATGCAAATGCATGCCTTCCAGGCTGCCTTTGTATCCTACTGGTCACTTTGAAAACGCTGCTGATTGTGCGGGAGGGGGGGGACACATCTTGTCTGCCCAAAATGTAATTCCTGGAAACTGTTTCCCGACCTTCACAAGGATTTTCAGCGGTGAAAAGTTTACTCTGTCTGTTCGAATGAAAATACCAAGGATTCGTCAGCGGATGCGTCACTGACTGATTTATGAACGGCTTTGAGTCTGTGTTACTTCCATGTTGCGTAGCATAACAGTGACATCACTTCCAATCCTTTAGCGTTCATGTGTGCTCAGCGAGCAGCAGCAGCAGCAACAACAACAGGCTGCAGCCTATTTTGGCACGGTCGCTCACGCTAATGAAACAAAACACTACGCAAGGTGACTTTACAGGATTATTATTTCATGTCAAAACATTCAAGTATCAGAAGATGATGTTACCCAGGTAAAGTAATGCGTCACTCTGAATGTTTAACTAAAGTTTTCCACATGTCCAAAGTAATTTCTGAAAAAGACAAGCCTAACCTTCATACTATCATACTATCATTATTGATATAACGCCATTTAGGTCAATGATATAACGTTATGTTGTGATATAATAATAATATAGCAGCGGGTAGCCTATTTAAGGGCCAGTCAACTGCCTTCCGTGAGAACGTTAGGTTTTGGTACATGACACGTAGTCCACTGTTGGAGGTGCCATAGGCCCCAAGGCCTGAAATAATAATTAAGGATTTCCAACACATTATACATCAAGAAAAATGCTTTCATCTCAGGCTTACCCTAGGAAGCTAAGCTCCCATCAAACCTGCAAGTCTCTCTCAGTCACTCCATGAGCACTCATACACATTCTCTCTCTCTGTCTCTCTACCTCGTGCACACACGCGCACACACACACGCACGCACGCACGCACGCACGCACGCACGCACGCACGCACGCACGCACGCACGCACGCACGCACGCACGCACGCACGCACGCACGCACGCACGCACGCACGCACGCACACACGCACACACAGTTGCACACACAAACAAATACAGGAGGAGTACCGTTGCGTCCATGCTAAAACACAAATAATACAAGACCCTTAAATATAGTACATAGGCTACTGCAGGTTATATTCCTTCGATTACAGAATTCACCTCATCGCTCTGTGCCCTATTTCTCACTGTCACACAGTCATAACAATGCTATTGCAGGAAAAGAAAAAAAGAGACCAACCATTCCCACAACAAACCTCAATAAGATGGGATATTTCCTGTGACTGTCGCACACGAAGGGTAACGTGGTATACTGTACACACACACACACACACACACACACACACACACACACACACACACACACACACACACACACACACACACACACACACACACACACACACACACACACACAGGTCACCAGCTGTCATTGTAAAATATTAATGTCACAGGTCGTGACAATACAGGTGAAGAGGTCACTCTGTTGGCCAAACTGATCACATGTCCTAAAGTGTAAGAGATACGAACATTACAGACATACAACACTATTTGAGTGTGTGTGTGTGTGTGTGCGCGCGTGCGTGCGCGCGTGCGTGCGTGCGTGCGTGCGTGCGTGCGTGCGTGCGTGCGTGCGTGCGTGCGTGCGTGCGTGCGTGTGTGTGTGTGTGTGTGCATGCGTGCGTGCGTGTAGATAGACATTTGGGGACTGTCATATAGGCCTGTGATCACATGATTGGTTTGTCTTATAGCCATGTTGTTTTATAAACTTGTAGCACTGCCACATAATATTCATTAAGGATTTATTTTAAAATGTAATTTAAAAGAGCATGGCTCAAAATATTCCTTTAACACTATATCCATCCTTATGTGTAATGTCCTATTTTCTTTGAGAGGTATCTGTTTTGTTTTTGTTTATGTTTTGGAGGGTCAATGTCGGGAGGAGATTGATTGATTGACAGGCCGTGACGCTTCTGTGATTAAACACACAGAAGTCGCCGGCTCTAGTAGAGACTGGTGGGGACAGAGACACAAACGAGCAGGGAGTCCACGTGAGACCTGATCACGTTCGTGTAAACTTTGTCTGTATATGCTATACGGTGCGTCATCTGCTCCGGTGAGAGTTTTGTTTGTCTGACTGTTTGTGTCCAGCGAGGAGTACTGCTTGTCCGTTTGGAGAACCGTGGATTTACCGTTGGATTTGTTTACGTTCGGGGATCACTACGTTTGGATTTACTTTATTATTTCGGGTTGGAGCGTCAGGGAGACGCGTGGATATTTCATGGAACAATACGAACAAAAGAGCGAGCGTGAACGGTGCGTGCGTTCGGACATTATACGGACAATATCACGAATTCTGTGTTGTAACCGATTGTCAATGTTGAGTTTATATTTCAT
>NC_136807.1:15769468-15774468 GCF_951216825.1 Electrona antarctica | reverse complement strand
CAAATGGAACCAAATGGACCCGTTACCAAATGGACCCTTATGATTCTGTCACTCTGAGAGTGTACAAATGAAACCAAATGGACTTTAACAGGTCCATTTGGTTCCATTTGTACACTCTCAGAGTTAAATTAACATTGATTTTACAATATAAATTGGGGTCTCCGAGATAGAAATGCCATTAAATGGGGGTCTGTAGACGAATGCATGTCAAACTGGGGGTCCTTGTCAATTAAACAGGTTGAGAATCACTGCTAGAGCCGTAAAGATCTTCTCTTATGGGGGTTCCTGGCATATCTCTTCAAACGGGGGTCTGCGGGCTAATTAGTGTCAATTTGGGGGTGCTTGACATGAAGAAGTTTGGGAACCCCATAGAGCCTTGAACAGTAGGTCATCTGCATATAAGCCTGTAGCATGAAGACAATCAACACAACCCAGTAGGAGGCAAACAGACTGCAGCTGACAGCTGCTGCTTGGCTTATTTTTACATCAACACTGTTCGGGCCATGCATCCATCCCTCTTTCATCCCTCCTTCCATGCTTCTGTCCATCCACCCATATCTATCTGTTCAACTAGTAGTATGGAGAATATAGCATGCGCGCAAACACACACACACGCCGCACGCAAGCACAAACACAGACGCACGCAAGCACAAACAGACGCACGCAGGCACAAACACAGACACACGCAAAGCACAAACACAAACACACAGACGCATGCAAGCACAAACACACAGATGCACGCACGCACACACATCTCAGTCATTCTTATCACACAGAGACAGCAATGGGTCTGCCTTTAAAAAAAAATCTCCTGCGGTTTGCCTCTCTCGCTCTCTACCAACCACCTCCCTCCTCTCTCTATCCCTCCTTCCTTCATTCATTGTCCTTTTATCACAAGAGAGAGAGAGAGAGAGAGAGAGAGAGAGAGAGAGAGAGAGAGAGAGAGAGAGAGAGAGAGAGAGAGAGAGAAATAAATATCAGAGGGACTGCTGTTTTTGCAGGATAGACTAGCAGTGTCTGTGGGCTCTGTCCCTGTCCTCACAGAACCCCAGTGAGAATTGACTCATCCAGGATCACCTTAAAATCCTCCCACTATAGCCTTTCCCTCTTCAGGCCACGACACAACTAACAGTCACAAGTAGAAGGCCTTTGAAGGCAGATTAACACCTGAACTAGCTCATGCCATGGTGTTCCATGAGGAAAATAACAGATCTACAAGCTCACAATGCGTTGCATTGCATAGCTGATCTATATTTTGTCACAAATCATATTGTTCTTGTGAAACACTTGATTTGGGATGAGTCTATACTGTATATATCAGCTATATATCGTAACGCCCAATATTAGTCTTGTTCACTGCCATCGGCATATCTGCATGTTGATGGCAGTGAACATGAACAATATGTTGACATTATCGGCATATCGGCAAATATGTTGACATATATATATATCGACATCGGGTATCAGACACACTTATTTTAAACATTGGTATTGGCCAACAATGTCCATGTCGTATACACCTCTACTTTTGTTAAGATTTCTATTCCGATTTTGGTCAAGTGAGACGAACGATCACCACACTAGCCGTTATGCAAGCAGCCAGTTTGTATAGTGCTGCTTCCCCTGAGCACGGCATTATGTTGCGGTATTTCTGTACACATACCGTATAGTACAATCACTAGAGAGTATAGGGACAATTAACCTCATAAGCCCTATACCTAAAAATATATATTAATAATCTACATGCTGTAATTGTCTACAAGGTCATGTTGAGAGCTTGAAGACACTTTTCACATTACATTTTTTTTTACATCGATAGATTTAATCTATAATGACATGCCCAAAATAGGCATGCATACACTGTACAGTATATGCTTTCTAGCAGTTCCATACATACTCTACAGTGTACAGTATGCTTGCAGCATCAAGCAGTTGGACTGTCGTATACTGTACTGTTGCTCCTGACCATGGTTCATTTAGCAACATTTTAGCACAAATAGTTCGATTCAGCTATTCCGTATGCAACTGGATAGCTGAGACTTGAATTACACGGCATGCATGAGAGTAGTGCATGTGACAATTTGTTATTGATATTTTTGTCATCCAATCAAAACCCTTTGGGGAATCTATATTCTATAATGGTGCATGCAAATTATATAAACTCCTCCAGAAAAAAGAGAGAACATGTTGGGTGTAATATTCCTACATAATATCGTGGGTAGGTTTTACTGAACATAAATGCTCTTGTTTGAGGAAAGCCTTTCTCTGCGGTTTTAGCCTGTATGGAGCCTCGGTGCAGCTCTGCTGGTCTGTCCTCATGGTTAATGCATGGACGAGAGAGAGAGAGATAATCCTCTCCTCGTATCTCCTCCTCTCCTTCCCCAACCCACGCCTCCTCAACCCTCTCATGTTGTGGATGAGTCGTCCTCCATCAGACGTACCGTACCCCTCCAGATCCCCCTTTTAACCCACCCTGCATGAACAGAGAGAACGAGAGGGAGAGGCAGAGTTAGAGAGAGATGTGTAAAAGACAAGTGAGAAAGTTCCTGCAGAGAAGCGATCCGTCGCTCATTAGTGTACTAATTTACAGCAGTTAAACCAGGTAGGTTATACGACCTACATACATCCTATATTCATATGGTGGCCATTTTGTTCTTACATCAACTATAGGAAAGTGGGGGTTTACTTTTATCCCCTGGGAGAGAGAGAGAGAGAGAGAGAGAGAGAGAGAGAGAGAGAGAGACAGAGGAAGAGAGTTAGCGAGAGAGAGAGAGAGAGAGACTTACCTCTTACCTCCCATTCATCGCCTGCTTCTCTAAATATCAAAGAATATTAGATGGACAACTTTGAAAAGAGAGAGACAGAGATAGAGGAATGGAATAAACAAGACAGAGTAAGGTGAATGAAGAGAACATAGAGGGGGAGAGGGTGACAGGGATAGAGAGAGAGAGGATAAGAGCAGATATGGTTAGAGAGGGAGATAAGAGGAGACGATATTCTAGGACTACTATACACACTGGAAGATATCATGCTGTCGCCAACCGTTTTAGGCGCTCCCCGACAAAATCCCCGATCTGACGCATGATCACGCTTCGCCAGCTGAGGTTTTGCTCGCTATGTGTGTAAGGCTCTGTGAGACCACGATCTGGCCAAGATTCTATTGGAGAGCTGGACGATGCCTTTCAGAGCGTTTCTAGATCTCTAGCACGTTTGACGTTTGGCTTTGTCGCCGACTGGACATCATACCATACAGTATAAGCGGGGTTGCGACCGCACCCTGAGAAGATCCGTGTTACAGCCAAGGATAGGAGTACTTGTGTAATGTGAAATACGTAACAATCTGATGATGACTCCCCAACGACTTTAAAAGTCATAAAGTGTGTAGCTGGCTCCAAAAAATGCTACAGAGTGCTACAGATCAAACATAATAATCAACATACAATGAGCACATTGTGCTAAAGCGTGAATAGCGTGAACAATGCATGAAACAAAACTGTCAAAGAGGAGTGGCAGCCAGTGTGTCCCAACGTTACCTCTCCCCTTTGTGGGTGCAACTAATTATGGTATTGGCCTACAGTACCAGTATTACACATTTTAAGCAACAATGAAATGAACACAACTACCTCTATCTTGCTCTCAATATGTCAAGGGTTTTCTCCCTCTATCCCTATCTGTCTCTCTCCATCTCTTTGTGTCCTGTGCAGAACAAGCCTGGACAACAGCCCATACCATGTTAGGGAAGGGGCACAACACACACCCACACATACTGGGCACATCGCCCTATGACTCTTCCGCTGGGCTATATTAAGCAATAATCCCTAACTGGCTGTACAACAAGTATCTTTATGCATAACTTGATCTACCATGGCCGATTCATTTTCATTTAACACGTTTTATTAACCACTTATATAATTGATGTCAAATATAGCATGCTACTCTTCATACTACTAGTTGATAAACAAAATCATTGAAATACTTTGTATTTAAATGATACATAGCTTGCGGAGTTAGTTCAGTCAGAGATACTCGAGGGGTTTCATGCTGTACTCAAGAGCGCATACATATATACTCAATGGGGTTAATATGCTGCATTACTATGTGGGTGTATTCAGTGTGTGCAAGACCCACATGTCATTCGCTGATGTGGCAGTCAGCTGACCAATTGCGTGGGGTATATACTAGACGGCATGCTTCTTCCTGCCTTCCTTCTGCTATGGTTCCTGGTTGTTGTTACAGTATGTGATGTTTGCTCCCACCACCACCCCCCAACAGAGGTGGGCTCTGTTATTTCTGTTCCCCATGGGGGGTTGTTATTGTATATCTATCTCCCTGCTCTTAATGTTTAATGATGGTGTTTAATTGTGCCGAGCAGGGAGAACAATGTAGCAGAGCCGAACGCCAAGATAAAATATTATATGCACACTTGTATTCTCATTCGATAATAAATATTGGTTACATCTATTCGTGAGTTATCTGACTGAATTGTTAAATTGTGATATTATCACACATACATAGCATAGCATATGTATGTAAAATACATGTGTTTAATTCAGTCTGACCACAAGCAGATGAAACATATCCCTCATGATGTGGCAATAAAACTGAATGACCAGTGGGGGCAATATAGACAGCCGAGGCATGGATTCCCTCCCCGATTCGATGTGAGCTGGTACCAATTCATTAAAATCTCCCCTGCTTGGACACCAGTTAAATGACTAACAACAGCTATACACTACACCGAGTGAAATGAAAAAATACATGAAAAAACTATATTTTACACTGTCAGTTAAACAAATCTTATCTTATAAAATCGTATGGGGCCATGTCCACCTAGAAGTTTGTTCCTGAGCACAGTGTATGTTTTTCATTGTTTACAATGGGAGTGCTGTGTTTTTAGCAACCCCAGCAGTGTGACGAGGCCCTGAAAGTCTATATTGCGCTTGCGTGTTCATGTGTGGCTTTTTTTTAATCTGCTAACATTTTTTCAACTCGGGCATTGG
>NC_136807.1:15726968-15766968 GCF_951216825.1 Electrona antarctica | reverse complement strand
GAGGCGAGCCGTCTAGAAGATGGCGTGCGTGCCTCTATAAAGTACACCTCCGAATCCTCTCAGCAGAAGCTCTCACTTCTGCTGAAAGAGAAAAGCGCCACAAATGCGAACAGTTTGTCGTACAAACTCTATTTCTCCCTGCAGCTTACGACTGACACAGCCCTGAGTATAGTCAACCAGACCTGATGGAGACCTGCATTCTGAGGAGCGTACCTTCAGCACTTGCAATCCGAACACTTTATTTAGGCCTAAATAAAGTGTTCGGATTGCAAGTGCAGACGGTGTGCGGGTCCTTGTACACTTGTGCATATTTTCTGAATACATTGAGCCCTACCTACGCATGTCTCAGAGCATATCAGGTGTGCATAAGACTTTGTTGCCTACTTTCACATGGCTGAAAAAACACTTGTACACATAAGCTATTATAGAACAGTGTATCCAACTACACTGTACTTACTATATAACCTAATATGTTTTTATGTAGGCCTACAGTATATTATTTTTCCAGAGTTAACCAAAAACAATTTAACCACAGAACTACTTTCCTAAAACAAAAGTGAGTTGTTCCTGGAAACCTTCCATAAGGCCTGGAATGCCAGCTGCAGAACACAGCCAGACAATAGAAGGCTGACGAGCAAACATTAGCTACTGTAATTATAATGATTATAGGTGTCATCTCCCCCGTCATCATTATCACCTCCATTTACACTAATCACTAAATCCTCTCACTCATGTCACCTATGTCAAATCAATCATTGCAGAATTTGTTTTTGCGTCCGCCAGGCCGGAGAGACAAAGGGAGAAGATATTTTCATTCCTGTCCGTTTGTGTGTCCGTCATTCAGTCAGTGTGTCTGTGAGCAGCTATAATCTTCGACATTGTTGGACCGAGCAGACACTTTTCATACACACTCTAATAGGCCATGGAAGAACCTCTGCCCCACATTATGTCACGGTCCGTGACATGTGTTGACATTGTTATGTTTCTTGTGTACCCTGTTCTTGGTTTTAGTTATTGTGTCTTAGTTCCAGTTTGAGTTTTCTCTACTCTTGTGTACTCTTATTTTGTAGTTTTGTTCCTAGTGTTTCCTGTCTGCCTTGTTTGCTGTCACCTGCCTTGTCTCACCTCCCTGTATTAGTGTAACCCTAGTCACCTGTGTTCTGTTTGCCTGTTAGCCTATCCCAGTGTTGATTGTCAGTTGTGTTCACCTGTGTCCTGTTTTTCCCTGCCTTTATATACTCCCCTGTTCTGTCAGTTCCTTGTCTGATTATTATTGTAAGTCTCGGTGTGTTCTGTTCCATGAGTCTTTGTTAAATAAATCTGTTGCATTTGAGATCTTCCTCTACCTCTGCCTTGCTATCTGCACTTGGGTCATAACCCTCCTGTCCTGCACACTTGACACATTAACCCTAGAACACTACATAAACGTGCGTTTATTTTGGACATGCAGAGAAGCTGAGGGGTGATTACGCAAGCGTATTTCTGTGGGCGCGGTCCTGTGATTTTTTTTTTTTCTTCTTCAAAACACACTTTTTACTCCTGAAGATTTACTCAAAAAACACCCGCAAATTGGTACATATGTATCTCTGGGGTCATGTGATCCAGATGTACCAGTCAGACTTTTCAGATTTCATTACAATTGCTTTCCAACATTTGTGGGCTATATGGGTAGATATTTTCTATTGTTTTTTATGTGCTTTTGGGTCAGCGGTCATCTCATGACACACAGCATTTCATGTAGAGGATATAATATATAGATAGATATCAGTATATATGATAGTGAATGGCACGTTACCTGTGTGAAACTATTACTGGTGGGGTCACTGTCAGATGGAGGAACTATTCCAGGCACTGTGGGCTTTGAGCTCAGGTGAACATATCCACAACTAATCTTATTTGGGACTTCTGCTCAGAAACGAAATGCACAAAATATTGTACAGTAATCAATGAATGGGAGGGTGTGAGCTACCATTTATTGCTCAAATGGACTAGTTTGGTGGCCACAGGCTGTGCATGCACTGTATGCTGTGTATCTGAAGAGGGATTTGATTTACTTTCATTACATTCATAATTGAGTACCACAGACGAATAACAGTCTAAGTCCACACTATTGATCCATATATAAATGATAGATAAGGGTTCAGGACAACGAGGCCTTTTCGTGGAGGGGTCAGTCTGAAATTTGGACTTAGACTGTTTTTCGTCTGTGGTACTTTATTGTTCTGGTACTTATTGTTGTTATCATGCAGTATTATGATGACTTACGATGTTATGAACATTATTTCAGTTATGTTATTTGATGCTAGTTGCTGTAAGAATGTTTACTGATGCCAAGGTTAGCTCTATCAAAATGACAGCCCCGATTCGAATCCTATACTACACAGTGAGAATGTGTGTGCACATGTGTGGGAGTTTGTGTTTTTGTATGTGTGTGTTGTGTATGTAACGCATGTACAGTACGTGCGTGCATGCGTGGGTGGTTGCGTGCCTATGTGTGAAGATGATGTTTAATTAGCCATGATGACAGATTGAAATAGGCACAATGTGAAATGGACTGGAATGTTCTTCATATCAAGTGTCACCATTGTGAAAATATGTAGGCTACTGATGTCTTCTGTCAAACCTTTATCTCTGTCTTACTCCTCTCTCTCTCCGCCTCTCTCTCTCTCACACACACAGACGCACGCATGGCAACGGTGGTGAAGGATAAATCTATAGTTATGGAGTTGGGACAACTGATAGAGGCAGAGAGCCACACCAATCAATCTATTTAAACCCAACCAAGTAAACTCAGAAGCCTTGGTGCTTTTTGCCTTGCCACGCACCTGCTCCAGCTAGGACCTCAGCTCAATTTATAATGTCACCTGCTCCACCTAGGACCTCAGCTCAATTTATAATGTCACCTGCTCCACCTAGGACCTCAGCTCAATGTATAATGTCACCTGCTCCAGCTAGGACCTCAGCTCAATGTATAATGTCACCTGCTCCAGCTAGGACCTCAGCTCAATGTATAATGTCACCTGCTCCAGCTAGGACCTCAGCTCAATGTATAATGTCACCTGCTCCAGCTAGGACCTCAGCTCAATGTATAATGTCACCTGCTCCAGCTAGGACCTCAGCTCAATGTATAATGTCACCTGCTCCACCTAGGACCTCAGCTCAATGTATAATGTCACCTGCTCCAGCTAGGACCTCAGCTCAATGTATAATGTCACCTGCTCCAGCTAGGACCTCAGCTCAATGTATAATGTCACCTGCTCCAGCTAGGACCTCAGCTCAATGTATAATGTCACCTGCTCCAGCTAGGACCTCAGCTCAATGTATAATGTCACCTGCTCCAGCTAGGACCTCAGCTCAATGTATAATGTCACCTGCTCCAGCTAGGACCTCAGCTCAATGTATAATGTCACCTGCTCCAGCTAGGACCTCAGCTCAATGTATAATGTCACCTGCTCCAGCTAGGACCTCAGCTCAATGTATAATGTCACCTGCTCCAGCTAGGACCTCAGCTCAATGTATAATGTCTTTCATTCAGTTTCATTCATGTGTGTGTGTTGATCTCAGACATGCTTTTACTTTTATTTGTTATTGTCAGTAGTAAGAGAAGTAGCCTACAACACTATTGCCCTGGGTAAATACAGAACAGATATATTATATTTAAAATAATCACTATATTATCCACAAATGGCTCAATAAAGGAGAGGATGTTACACTATTCATTCATTTGACCTATTATTTAAGTTATTTTATACCATTTTGGAACCGAAATAGGGAACCATTAAGAACCGGAATCGATAAGCAGAACCGGAATCGGTACCGGACTCACACAAATCCTAACGATACCCATCTCTATTGATAACTCACTATCTTTGATTTTAGACAAAACAACCAGTGTTTCGGTAGTAACTGCACTGTAGTGACCCAACAAACCTCTCCATCTCCTTTGCCTGCATTATCACTCTGTCTCTCTCTGCCACACTTTTTCCTTTTTGTTTTGGTATTTTGGACCACATGATGAAATAGAAATCAGAATTAAGTACATTAAACATCCAATTTTGTCACTACCGAAACAATCGTTTCGTCACTACCGAAACAATTGTTTCTACCGATTCGGTAGAATCTACCAATCCGGTAGAATGGCCCATATACATATCAGTCACATCTGCTGCTATTTCTACTTCCTCGTCCCACTGCTATTTAAACAATGCACCTTCAGTGCATAGTTTGTTTGTTTTTTTCTCTATATGTTCCAATGTTTCTTGAAGTTATGATGAAGCTTGTAGGACAAAGAATTCCACCCATACACCTGTAAACCTATGATTTGACATTTAAAGTTGAGTTGAGTTCAATAGCTAATCTAGCGATCTTGACCATGTGGTTCTTTAACCGCATGTGCCCTATGACCTGAGTCCCTCATTGGTTTACACTATGGACTTTTCTGTTTTCGCTCTTCAGAACATTTCTTCACTGAAAATAATACTTGGAAATCTGCTGTATGCCATCAGTGCTGTGACATCAGTCATCTCCATATTTGAGTATATACCCGAGGACAGACATGCACACAGATAAACAGACAGACAGATACTCGTGGAATTTGTAGACAGATACAGTAGATGCCCTTGCTGCAAGCCAAATGTCCCCTCGAGGGACAATAAAACTGAGCTCTCCAAACCCTTTTTCCTTCATCTGTCTTGTCTTCCTGTCCGTCTTTGTAGCAGACAGGTCAGTGTTCTCACCTCTGTCTCTGTATGCTTTGGAGGACAAACAGCCTATCAAAGATTGTTGGCAGCCAGAACTGTTACAAGAAGGTTTTCAACAACATTTCGCTGCTTGCTATTGTACAAGTTAGTGACGATAAAACCTTGTTTCTTGATTTCATCAGTGACAGTGCATTTGTTATTTTAGCAACCAATCATCAAGCCCAACTGAGATTCATTAAAACATTTTTATTTTAATTATTCTGACCATTTTGCGTTTTTCATTTCAGCCACTGATCCACGACACTTGTCTGCAACCTTGAGGAAATCAACATGTTTGTGCCAAATGTCTAAAAATGTCTACTTAATGGATGCAGGAGATGTTTGCACAGGGTTAGGAAGACAGAAAGGATGCATGAAGAGAGGGCTGGATAGATGGACGGACTGACGGATGGAGAGAGCTGGTTGAATAGTTCTGTTTCTGTTAAGTGCAAATGATAACACAAGAACTGGATGGACAGATGGTTGGATGGATGTGTTCGCAGACTCTATTGCAAGGATGAAAATATGGAGGGAAACAAGAAGGAGAGAAAGAAAGAAAGAGGTAGAAAGAGAGCGCAAATGAAATCTGGTGAGAGGTGAGAGGCTGTGAGAGGTCCGTGGAAGTTGTAGTATTACAAACAACACAGTGATTGAGTGAGAAATGACTGAGTGAATGATTGAGTTTATGAAATAATGATAGAGAGGGAGGGGGTCAGGGAGGGAGAGGATGCAAATAGGGATGCTAGTACTGTCCTGATTGAATTCCACTGCGGCAAACACAGACCATTCCAGAACACAGCAGACAAGCTCTGGAATTCTTAACTGTGTGAAAGTTCTAAAGTGCTTCAGAAACGCACAATGCCTCTGAGCTGACTGCCATTTCTTGTCAAAGACCTTCAGATTGTGAAAATGTCTAAATGCAAGACCTGAAGGTTAGCGCTGGCGCTGGGAACATAAATGTCCCCCACACACAGCACAATAGTCAAAGTATTAAAATTCACAGTATATGTTCACACATCTGTACACATGGCTGAGCTCTTTGCTCAAGGGCATGTCAACATGCTGAGGTAGGGGAAAGAACACCTACTTACTCAACTCTTTTTTTTAAAGATTTGTTTTGCTTTTTTGCCTTTATTGATAGGTTGACAGGAAAGGGGGAGAGAAATGGGGGAAAGACACGCAGCAAAGGTCGTCAGGCTTGGGACTCAAACTCAAGCTGGATTACCGGCCTACTGGCCTAGGTGCCTGGACCACTCAGCCGTGGCCCTAGGTGCCTGGACCACTCAGCCGTGGCCTAGGTGCCTGGACCACTCAGCCGCGGCCCAGGCCTAGGTGCCTGGACCACTCAGCCGCGGCCCAGGCCAGATCATTCTTTTTTTTAACCCGTCCACGATTTTCAACTCGTACCCCACCACCAACTAAGAGAAGGGAAGTAAGACAAAGCCTGTTGGGAACGATTCCCATTGGAAATGCCCGCCACTCCAGTTAACAGCAATACCTGTTGGACTCATTGTCAGAGTACCCATTCTACCTTTTGTAGTACCCATTGTACCTTTTGTACCCATTGTACCCGCTGTCAGATTACTTAGCTTGTACTAGCTTGTACTGTAAATGTGCACGATAGGAAAGTTATGGTTGATCTGTGTGCAGTATACTGTATTGTTATGGTTATGTTAGTTATGGTTGATCTGTGTGCAGTATACTGTATTGTTATGGTTATGTTAGTTATGGTTGATCTGTGTGCAGTATACTGTATTGTTATCTAACTTGTAAGACAAATTGAGGCAGTGTAAATATGATATGATGTTGAATGTAACTGATCTCCTGTATATCAGTACAGTACATTCACACTTGCTCACATTACTAAATGCTAGCCTAAGCAGTCAGTACACATGCAGGCTTATTTATTTTAATGAAAGATTTAACAACAGTGGAGTAAGGGCTGATGTTAATCTGCACTGATAAAAGTGAAACAAATGATGTAAGCGTGTGTGTGTGTGTGTGTGTGTGTGTGTGTGTGTGTGTGTGTGTGTGTGTGTGTGTGTGTGTGTGTGCGTGTGTGTATGTGTGTGTGTGTGTGTGTGTGTGTGTGTGTGTGTGTGTGTGTGTGTGCGTGCAGTAAGTACAAAGGAAGGGTTATTTGTTTCAATAAAATTGAGACACAGTACATTAACAGTGGGTTAAAACAGCCGTTTATCTGCTATGCTCAGTCATTCTAGAAACATAGCATTCTGTGTTTGCGTGTGTAATTGGTTTCGTCCAGAATCATCTTTTATGAAAACCTTACATGCACATTGACATAGACACGCATACAGGCATGATTACGTGCACACCCATGCACGTGTATATACATCTTGTACAGTGCATTTAACACAGCCTAAGCCAGGCAGGTGCAACGAATGGAGACAAGCAGCACAGAATGGAGACAGCAGCACAGAAGGACTGAAGAAGCTGCAACTGCAGAATTCTCCAGAAACTAATTAATCCGCTGTGCATACACAACGCACGCACGCACGCACGCACGCACGCACGCACGCACGCACGCACGCACGCACGCACGCACGCACGCACACGCATACACACACACACACACACATATATACACCACTCCATTAGCAGCCCTGTGTGCACGCTGGGTCTAAAATTAGTACGCAGTCTGTTGAACAACACATAGGCTGCCGGAGAGGAGCCATGCTGCCAACGGCTTACATGACAAATGACTCTCTGACAATGAGGATACACATCCATACAGTCCATAGAAGGGGAAGATATACCATATGAATACTTAATTTATACTAGATTGTATGCCGATGTCATGTGCCGCAAATTGCAGCTCTGCAAGGCGACGACGCCCCGCCAGGCCACAACAATTGGTTGGTTGACTGGAGGTGATTGTCCATGATTGGACTGACACCGGTAATGTTCCAGGGAAGAGCTGCAGTAGTTGCATATTCAAGCTGTGAGGTGGCTCGTGGCGGGCAGTTGGTACTGTGTACATATCATTCATTCTGTGATAGACAGTGCACCTAGAGGAGGCCCACAAGCCAACATCACAATCACAATGTACCACGTCCAATACCCTCATAGGTAAACACCCACGTTAAAGGCCTTTACACACCACGGGTGATTTATTTGTGCGATTTATTCACACGCACGCACGCACGCACGCACGCACGCACGCACGCACGCACGCACGCAACACAGTATTTACATTGCTGACCAAAATGGCCAATAGTATGAAGTGATTTGAAATTATTTTGCAAACAACAATCTATTGTCAAGTGGAAGGTTAGCTATACTGAGTTTACTGCATACTCGCATCCATATAGGGTCATAGGACATCCATATAGGGTCATAGGATGCACGTCATTTTGCTCCTACAAACCTGATCAATAACTGTAATTAGTTTATGCAATTAGACCAAGTGACCCACTCTTCAGACATCACAATTTGATGTGGTTTAATCATGTCGATCTTGGTGTATAATACCGCTGCAAAGAGAACAGTGAGTAACTGTTAGCAGTGTTTGCTTGTACTGTGTTCTCAGTTAGTTGGCCTCATTCTGATCGTCGCCTCCGCTAACAGAAGAAGAGCAGACGCAGTGGAGAGATATGCACCTCGTGGGCGTTCAATAAGCCTCATTCATATTCATGATCACTGCAACATGCATGGTATATATCCTTTTAAGGTGCTAGACTGTCAACACTGGTAGACTGACTAAACATGAAATGAAAGGTTGAAGGGATACAGAAATTAAATATTATTTCAAAAGTGTTGACTCTTTTGTCAGAATGTCATTTTGCATGTATTCATAATCATTACTTCAACGGTAACAGCAACTTACAGTAACAATTTTGTATTAAAAAGATAACTTAAATTCACTTTTCAACGTCTGCAAAATAGTTCAGAAAACATACTAGAAGTACTAGTTGCAAAATATTAATTAGCGCAGGTTTACTCCAGATTCCTAGCATTATAATGTTTACAGCATTTTTTGTGTTTTATTAAATATAATTTTAAATCTTGTGCGGACCGGCTTCTCTGTAACATCATTATAGAAATTGCTAAATTCACATCACAGCATAACAGATAGACACACATAGACACACATAGTCATTACTGCCAACGCATGATATAATCATCGTGATGAGATCGCATGTAGGCTAACAGTATCTAGCCCATGTTTCCTAAATGTACAGTATGAAATCCACTGAAAATAATCTCTCCCTATTACTTCTCCTGGGTTTGATAATTGGTGTCAAGCCATGTGCATAAGTCCCCTAAACGCTGGCTGATATAAACGTAATGAGACACTAATAAGGTTTGTAGCCCAGTACGTTTTATTAGATTACCAGGACAGTACATGGACAAGGATTATTAGATATACAGTAATACAGTTTTAATCCGTGATTTGAGAAACAAGGTAGGCCTACAGTAATTGTTGTGGTAACAGTGACTGGATTGTATGTTTCAGAGACAATGGGTAGAGTCCCATGAGGCGATCACGGAAACCCTGTTACCAAGTGAGCTGAAATTAGGACTTTAAGGTCTAACTTAATGACAAGTTGCCTTACCTTATTTATAAGTATGTCCAAAACCATTAGTGTACCTTTCAGGAAATGAACAAAATAATCTACATTATGTTCCACTGGATGTTTTTATTATTTAGTAAGCTCTTGTTAATTAATTTCAACATTTTTAAGGTCAGTCAATTAGGAAAAAGTGTTGCAAAAGTGTGTTTGTGCAAGTGTCGAAGTGTTCCAGCATCTGTTGGTTGATCAACCCTGTTAGCTGATAAAATAAAGAGATTGCAAAACAATTGATACTGACAGTTGTATGAGCTCTAAATAACTCTAAATGTGTTTTCATGAACACCAAATGTGTTCTGCTCTACTGAAAGCAGCCAGTGCCTTCAGTAGAGCAGAACACATCTGGTGTTCATGACACAATATCAGCGTTTGGTAGAGTTCCCTTAAATGTTGTGTGACGTACAGTATGTAATCAGAGCCAGGCTAAGGTTTAGTGTCTGGCACTGTTTATTAGGTTACTGAAATACAGAGAGGACATTGAGTATTATCACTGTTTATTAGGTTACTGAAATACAGAGAGGACATTGAGTATTATCACTGTTTATTAGGTTACTGAAATACAGAGAGGACATTGAGTATTATCACTGTTTATTAGGTTACTGAAATACAGAGAGGACATTGAGTATTATCACTGTTTATTAGGTTACTGAAATACAGAGAGGACATTGAGTATTATCACTGTTTATTAGGTTACTGAAATACAGAGAGGACATTGAGTATTATCACTGTTTATTAGGTTACTGAAATACAGAGAGGACATTGAGTATTATCACTGTTTATTAGGTTACTGAAATACAGAGAGGACATAGAGTATTATCACTGTTTATTAGGTTACTGAAATACAGAGAGGACATTGAGTATTATCACTGTTTATTAGGTTACTGAAATACAGAGAGGACATTGAGTATTATCACTGTTTATTAGGTTACTGAAATACAGAGAGGACATTGAGTATTATCACTGTTTATTAGGTTACTGAAATACAGAGAGGACATTGCGTATTATCACTGTTTATTAGGTTACTGAAATACAGAGAGGACATTGAGTATTATCACTGTTTATTAGGTTACTGAAATACAGAGAGGACATTGAGTATTATCACTGTTTATTAGGTTACTGAAATACAGAGAGGACATTGAGTATTATCACTGTTTATTAGGTTACTGAAATACAGAGAGGACATTGAGTATTATCACTGTTTATTAGGTTACTGAAATACAGAGAGGACATTGAGTATTATCAGACATGATCAAATTTAACCTGTGGGACTTGAACTCCTCACGACTCACATGGACCATGTTGTCAGTGCACTAACTGGCTACTAGTTTGCGTGCGTGCGTGCGTGCGTGCGTGCGTGCGTGCGTGCGTGCGTGCGCGTGTGCGTGTGCATGTGTGGCCGTGTGTGTGTGTGTTTATGTGTGTGTGCGTGCATGTGCATGTGTGGGTGTGTATGTGTGTGTGTACTGTATGTTACGGTACATTATATAACCTCTGTCATCTGAGTAATTCCCCTAGTACTGTAACAATCTAACACAATGTGGCATCTAGAGGCTGTTTATTGTATTATACACTGACAGAGAGGACACTGATTTGATCAGAGGAGATGGGAAAAACCTGTGCGTGTTAATAAGAGTTCAGAATTAATAGAGCCATGACGTGCATTTCTGTGGGTGGCTTTGACTTTGTGTGTGGTGCTGTCACACAGAAAGATGTGTTGCATTATTATATTATATTGTGTGTGTGGTGCTGTCACACAGAAAGATGTGTTGCATTATTATATTATATTGTGTGTTACGTTACATTAGGTTGTTATGACTTTGTGTGTGGTACTGTCACACAGAAAGATGTGTTGCATTATTATTGCGAACGCAGTGAGCATTTACTATGAGACCCAGCAGATCATGTCTGTCTGTCTGTCAACTTAAGTTAAGTTGTGTGTGTGTGTGTGTCTGTGTGTCACGCTGTAACACCACCCGTCCACCACCAGAGGGCGCAGCTGTATCACACACAAAAACACACACACACACACACACACACACATGCACGCACACACACACACACACACACACAACTTAACTTAAAAAAAACTTAACTTAAAAAAAAAACTTAAAAAGCAAACATTTAAAAAAAAACTTAACTAAAAAAAAAACTTAACTTAAAAAAAAAACTTAAAAAGAAAAAACTTAAAAAGAAAAAACTTAAAAAGAAAAAACTTTAAAAAAAAACTTAACTTAAAAAAAAATCTTAAAAAAAATCTTAAAAAAAAAGAAAAAGAGAACTTAAAAAAAAACCTTAAAAAAGTACGTAATTTATTCTAATTGTTATTGCAATTTACGAGCTGCGTTCGCTTCCCGCGTTCGCGCGTCTTACTTGTATTATATTGTGTGTGTGTGGTGCTGTCACACAGAAAGATGTGTTGCATTATTATATTATATTGTGTGTTACGTTACATTAGGTTGTTATGACTCTGTGTGTGGTACTGTCACACAGAAAGATGTGTTGCATTATTATATTATATTGTGTGTTACGTTACATTAGGTTGTTATGCAAGGGATAATTCTTGAAGGCCAACCGGTTATTGTTGAGAAATAAGGCCATCAATTATCCTGCTTATAAGATGGCTACTTAATATAGAAAATGAATAAATTAACCCAAAAGTAACAACCAAGGCATCATTGCTTACGTTAATCAAAGTATTCTATTAATTTATGCCAGGTCACGGTGTGTCCAGTCAGTGCAACGTGTCGCCTCGGAAAACAAGTAATTTATCAAATAGAATACATTTTTCACTTATACTGCATTGTCCATTTCTCTCGAAGTGTTTTCAAACACATTCTTGACAGCCATGTTTGGCTGTAAACGACATTGTGTGTTTTTTTATGGCTGCCATGTTGGTTACGACAAAAATCAAGAAGCGCAGCAGGTGAGCCTTTGATTAGACAGCAGTTTGTTATTGAGCCCAGCAGTCATTATCGACAAATAACACACAGCAGAATTCAGTGACTGACCAATCAGAATCATGCATTAAATCAAGCCGTGTGATAAATTGCATTAAAAAACGCATGGCATAATTGGTTACCCTTCAATAAGCTATGTTGCATTAGGTTACATTAACTTGCGTTACATTGCGTTAGGATACAGTAGGTTACATTATGTTAGCTTATGGGTAATCGTGTTGCATGTTGACTTGTCAATGTTAAACTAATTTGCATTCTGTTTTTAGTGAAATCCCAGGTGGTTCCATTAATTAAATAACACCATAATATATTACAGTACACTACAAAGTAAGCCTGCATGAATTAAACTGAACAGTGTGTGCGTGTGTGTGTGACTGTGTGTGTGTGTGTGTGTGTGTGTGTGTGTGTGTGTGTGTGTGTGTGTGTGTGTGTGTGTGTGTGTGTGTTATCAGCATGCGTGTGTGTGAATTTATGTGTTCATTTATCAGCCTGTATGCGTATGCCACGCACATACTGTATTTATGGGTTCATTGATTCATGTGTGTGTGTGTGTGTGTGTGTGTGTGTGTGTGTGTGTGTGTGTGTGTGTGTGTGTGTGTGTGTGTGTGTGTTTGTTAATATATCAGACTGTCTAGTCTAAATCCCTCAGTGTGGAGCTTATCAGGCCTGCCACTTCATTAGCATCATCCGGTGTTATTAACCATGGAGCACACATACAGTACTGTACAGTACTGTACACACACACACACACACACACACCAATGAGCGAATGCATATGCTACTGAACTACCAAACAACAAATAAAATGTATACTGAACAATGAAAAGTACATAGTCCAAAGGCGTCAGGCACGATCGATCTTTCGACTGAATTTCTTTGTAATGAATTGGACAGGTGCATGGTCTGCTAGTTAGAAGAACATAGCAACAACTTAGCAGAGACAGATAATAATAATACCAAAATTAAACTCCACCCCACAGAGAGGACAGAGAGGGAACCCCTCCCTTCCAGACAGTTCATAATGTCTGATACTTGACTCAGGTCAGACACTGTGAACCAGAGACTATAAAGCCAAGGATTGACTTCTCCTTCAAAGACACGATTAACCTCTCCAACACATCCCTCTCTCCTTGACCCCATGTGTACATCCCTAAGTCCCCGAGCCCTTCCCTACCTCCAACCTCATTAAATCCGTTGTTTCCTCTACAGCCTCTAAACCACAGCAGGCTTACTGCATCCTCAATTCTTTCCTTGCATCCTTTTTTTCCTTCTTGCTCTACCTTCCATTTCTCAACACTGAATATGCTGCATTCACACGGGCTCAGGCAAGCGGTAGACGGCAAACCGGGGCAGCGGTGGCCTAAGGGCTAGAGGAGCACCCTTGTTGCCGAAAGGTTGCCGGTTCAATTCCCCGGACGGGCAGGACAAATCTGGGTGGGGAAGTGATTGTCATCACTCACCCAACACCGCTGAAGTGCCCTTGAGCAAGGCACTGAACCCCCAACTGCTCCCCCTGGAGCTGCTTAGTGGACAAACAGTATAAGACTGTGGTTGTACTGGTCAGCTCCCAGGTTTTAATGTGTGTGTGCGTGTGTGTGTCTGTCTGTGTGTTTCTATGTGCAGGGCGTTGCTGAAAATGAGCACCTGTGCTCAGCTACTTCCCTGGGTAAATAAAGGATAAAAAAAAAAAAAAAACTGAAGTCATTTTTAGTGGACTTCACTGCTTTTGTCTTGCTCTACCTCCTGCCACAGTGGTGAAGGCGGCGGCCACTCAATGCTTGGAACCTCACTTCTTTCTCAGAAAGCTGAAGCATCATACCGCTTGTGTGAATTTGGTGTAAATTCGGCATGAAGTTTACGTGGAAGCACATATTGCTATTGCGTTGTATTCAGTGTAACTGCTGAACAGAACACAGTAGCCTAGCACATGCAGTAGCGTTCACTTTCTACACATGACTGAACATTACATATGAAACAAAACATACTCTCTCTTTCTGTCTTGACCTAGTTTATCTCTTACTTCGGTCCGTCTCTTGTGTTCACCATTACTTCCGCAAAAATAAATAAAATAAAATCATCCTTTCCTTGCCTTTTCCTTTCTTAGATGTATACTGGTGTACTTATGCAACAACAGACGTGTGTCACACATGCACACACACAGACATCTTTACCTCAGTGAGATGTGGGTTGGGGTTGAAGCCACACTGGTTGCAGACCGTGGCCTTACACTGGGTGCAGGTGTTGTAGTTGGGCACTGCAGGTGGGTTGGTTAGCTCTGTGGTGGTGCAGACGGGGCAGACAAGCTTCTTGCTCGGCATGGGAGCGATCTGGGGAAGCGAGTAGGGCGAGGTGGGGGTCACTCCGCGGTCTGGTGACGCGGAGGGAGACCGACCTGTCCTGGATCCGCCCGAACCGGAGAAGTCCACCTGGAGGTTTCGACGTGACGCATGCTGGCCGGGGCTCGGGCCTCCATGTGTCATGGACCCTCCCATTGGACCGTGGCTTTGGCCCAGGCCAGGCCCAGAACCTGGGCCTTGCCCAGGGCCTGTAAACGAGCCGGACTGCATCTGTCTTGGGGGAGTGGGGCTCTCATGGGTGGCAAGGCGGTATGGTTCCCCGGCTCGAGAGCCCATCCCTGCTCCAATACCTCCTCCTGTCCCTCCTCCTCCTCCTCCTCCTCCCATCCCTCCTCCGTAGCCACCCTGCTGCATTCCTGGCTTGGGGCTCCCCATCGGACCCCTGGGAGACAAACAGAAAGAGGACATCTTTCAGATTTAATTTGCACTAGCCGTTAGTCAAATGCTACGAGATTTGCGACGTTTACGATTTACGAGGTTGCATGAGAGGGCATGAGAGAGAACCATAAACACAACATGAGATATCTGTCTAAACACCTGAACGTGCATGGCCAGTGCGCTCTGTCTTCTGGTCTGTGGAAGGTAAAATAAGACCACCGTTTACCTGTAATGTGCTGTTTTCTGCTACACTTAATCCATAGTCAAATTCATAGCTATGTAGGTATGGCATAAACTTATTTATCGCACATGCCCAGAAAGTTAGTGTCAAATTGAACTATTCTTCCACCGAGAATGCTCTTAGCTTAGCTCACGTTTATATAATTCCAAACATTACCCATGTATACTGTATGTCCTCAGTGTTAGTTTAACTCTGAAAGGTAAAGATTTACCTAAGTAAGCAAGGCAAGTAAGACAGGGCAGGGCTTATTCAATCTAGAACGGAATGCCATGCAGCAAAAAGGCTACAGAGTGAACAACAACATTAAAACCACCTGAATGATGACTAATGCATTTGCAAGAGACCTGACAACGACCACAGGCGTCAACACAGCGTGGCAGCATCACAAGAAAAGAAAGGTCTGAGGCAATTCAGCAACACACGCACGCACGCACGCACGCACGCACGCATGCGCACGCACGCACACGCACGCACACGCACACGCACACGCACACATACACAGTTTGTCAGGAAGACAACATTATATACAGGTGCACGCACACAGACACACACACGCACACGCGCACACACACGCACGCACGCACGCACACACACACAGACAGTTTGTCAGGAAGACAACAGGTACACGCACACAGACACGCGCGCGCACGCGCACACACACACACACACACACACACACACACACACACACACACACACACACACACACACACACACACACACACACACACACACACACACACACACACACACACACAGCTGTCCTGGGGGTATACTACACTGGTGCAAATCTCAGCCTGGGGACTGTAACAAATGATTTAAGGCTGGCAGAGAACTGTTGTCAACAATCTAATATTCCTCTAATGTTGTTCTCCCTCACTCCTCTGGAGAGAATTTCAATTAGCAGGTTCAAAACAGACACAAATCGAGTTGAACAATTAAAGACAAACTTTATATCGCCATCATTGATTATTACCATTTACCACAGCTGTAGCCTGTACCCTGCTCAGACTGAAACTGAGAGTTCACTCAGTGGAGTGGGTGGGGTCTATGGGCTGGAACCAGGCTACCACAGCTGCAGACACGCACATCTCTCTCTCTCTCTCTCTCTCTCTCTCGCTCTCTCTCTCGCTCTCTCTCTCACATTAGCGTCAAGCAAACTGGGATAATTGTCACACACACAGTCCTGCTAATTTAGAATAAGTATAGCCTAATGTTAATGTATCTGAACTGTTAAGTCTGGATGTATTACAATGTGTTCATAATCTTTACATGCTGTCTAATTCTGACTTTGACAAGATGGAGGACTGTTTTTTTATTTTATTTTTTTCTCTCTTTTAGACCGGATGTGTTGGCACTTGGCACATAGGATGGGCGTGGTGATAGACTGGTATAGCGTACAGTAAAGGTGAACAGAATAGACTTGTGGATAGACAGCTAGCATACAATAATAAAGTGGTGATTAGTTTGTGAATAGACTGGTAGCAGTAAATAGTTGAATATTGTGGATACACAGTAAAGGTTCGTCAAATTTATTTTCCTGGACTTTTCTGGATTTGTTTCTGGATTTTGTCTCCACCACCGGTCTAGCGAAGATAGCTGTTACAGTTTGGGAAATGGAAAATAAAAATAATCATTTCATAAGGATCAGCTCACTCCCACGGGAAGCAATTATTTCCTATTTATGTTCATTCATTAATGAGACTTTGAAAATGAGAATTCCTATGAAATGACTGCATCAAAAGCAAAGCCCTAACCTGCTCTTGATTTGATGCTATTTCGTTTCCTATACCCAGCCTTGTGTGTCTGTGTGTACCCCCATAGCGATGATTTGATTGGTTGAGGGCTTAAAAAGTCAGGATAAAGTAAGGGCAGAAAAGTGAGAACGCCAAGTGATCGGCCGGAATGTGATGATGTATAAGAGTGCCCCTCACTTCACGAGTGTGATTTTTTGAGGGCGCTATATACAGCTTTTTATCCTAACTCGTGTCACATTTGCCATTGACAATGACAGGAGAATTTATGTCATATATGTCTGAGTAAATCGGCTTTTTGTGCTATTAAACACAAACATTAAATGCCATTGACAATGAAAGGAGAATTTACGTCATAATATGTGTCTGAGCAAATCGTCATGTTACGTCATGATGATGTACGACGATAAGAGCCTCTCCTATACAGCTTTTGTCCCCACACGTCTCATATTTGCCGTTGACAATGAAAGGAGAAATTAGGTCATATGTGCCTCAAATAAGACGTACATTTGTGGCAACACAAACATTAAATGATGAGCAAATCGGCTAACCAATCACATACTGTAACTTCAGTTGTTCATGAGATGATGTACAGGTATGTGTATGATGATGTATAATGATAAGAACGCCCCTCACTTTACACGGGTGTGATTTATTTTATTTTACATGCCGCTTATTTGTAAAATATTAAGGTTGGCAATGCTAACAAATCAATTAGTTTCCTTTAGCCCAAACTGGTTGCGCTGATGCGTATATGCTGCCTTCAGAATGTCTTCTTATGTCTCTTAAGCTTCGGTTTGGATGCCACCACTCTGTATTTTGGTTGGGACAAACCCAAACACAGTGTTCCATACTGTATATGTATTCCCTGCTATTCGTTATTCTATTAGCCTATTTAATTAATACATTTACTTCATTTAATTTGGTCCACAATATGGCATTACCATTCACCAAATTGGAACGTTAAATCTAGATTTATGAGGTTAATACAGGCTTTCTGGGCAGCAACGGATGCGTTCTTCATTTCTTCTCTCTCTCTCTCTCTCTCTCTCTCTCTCTCTCTCTCTCTCTCTCTCTCTATCTCTCTCTCTCTCTCTCTAGTAGAGTCCACACTTTCTCCTTCTCTCCTTAGAATGAGTTGCCAAATTAATACAGGGTTGTAATAATTAATGTGCGTGTACTGCCTGTGGGTACCCGAGTGAATGTCGTTAATGTTGTTAATGAGCAATAATAATAATAATTATAAACCTGAGTACACTTTGAGACACAACAAAGTAACATGATTATGAATGAGTATGAAATAGCCTAAGCATCCTTAACATAAACCACAGAGTCAAACACATATTCACATACATACATACATACATACATACATACGTACATACGTACATTCGTACATACATACTTACATACGTGCGTGCGTGCGTGCGTGCGTGCGTGCGTGCGTGCGTCGCACACACACACACACACACACACACACACACACACACACACACACACACACACACACACACACACACACACACACACACACAGAGAGAGCATATAATAGGCATAGAGTGCCTAGCTGTACTGTGTGTCTCTCTACCTTTGTGTTGGATGCCTCAGAGTGAGTGTGTGTGTGTGTGTGTGTGTGTGTGTGTGTGTGTGTGTGTGTGTGTGTGTGTGTGTGTGTGTGTGTGTGTGTGTGTGTGACACGCGCGTGTGTGCGTGTGCGTGTGTGTGTGTGGGGGGGGGATTGACTGAACAACAACAACTTTCAAGTCAGGACAAACTTCTTAGAACTGTCAGAGTGACAAGAACAGACAAGAATTAAGAGAGAGACAGATAGATAGAGAATAAGAGAGATATGGAACTCAGTTGAGCTGTGAAGAGTGTTACAGACAGACAGACAGACAGACAGACAGACAGACCGTGCTGGGAGAACTAGAGGCAGACAGAGGCTTCCGCCCAGAATAACGGTACCAGCCCTCTTCTGTCTGTGTTTACACCGATTCTCCAAGTGTTACACTGGGGGACATTCATCACCGTCGCACACAGCTTTAATGACCCAACCCCTGTGTTCCACAGTAACCCAACCCCTGTGTTCCACAGTAGCCAAAGGGATTTCACTGTCATGTTTGGTTCTTCCTCCATTGGCAATACTTACTCTTTATATTATTTTCTTTCCTCGTGCATTTCAAACATGAAAGGTGCTAAAGAGTGTTTTATTATCTCTGCCCCTGTCAGAGTGCATACCGGTATGTGTGCATGACTGTAATTGCGCGGCTAATCTCGGAAATCCCCCTGCAACTTCCTCTAGTCCTGACAGCTGCTTTCCATGACTTGCAAGCTCTAGCTAGGAAACCCAGCCTGATATGCGCTCCGTGGATCACTCCTTTACAGTTAATATTGTACGCACATGCTGCGTGCCTGTGCGTGTGCGACCATGGAGACACATTTGTAAACGAAAGTTCCAAAAAAGAAGAAGGTTTTTAAGGATGTATGCAAATTTAGATGCCTAATTTATGTACCGGTACTTTATAATTTATAATTCATAATGTACAAAAAAAGAATCCCTGTTAAATCAAACCAAACTTCTACTTCCTACTCTCCGGAGTAGGAAGTAGAAGTAGCTCTGGTCCATATCCTTAAAGACTCCAATACAAAGATGTTTTTGTGGTGAAGAAAGGCGACTTTCCCTAGTGGACATAACATTTTGGTTACAAAATAAACAATTTCAACTGAAGAAAAAATATGTTTTCTCCACTGCGCCCTCTACAGATCTAATCAATAGAAAATCCTATTGACCAGATTTTTCCTTCCGGTGAAATATTTTCTTTTCTAGGTATATATTTTAGGGTGTCAGAGTGTGCCCAGGGACTCCACAACACCGTCTTTGTAAAGTTTGTATTGGTGAGTAGTGAAAGAGTCTTTCATGCGAGCGCAGGAAGTTGAAAGTACCATAGCGTTAAGGAGAAGTCTTTAACGCTATGGACCAGAGCTCTATATTCCTGTATCTTCCTTACACTCAGATACACTGATAGAATTGTCTCTTTATGGACCATTTAATTCTCTTACGCACGCACGCACGCACGCACGCACGCACGCACGCACGCACGCACACACACACACACACACACACACACACACACACACACACACACACACACACACACACACACGCCGCCTTTCCTCTGCACCACATCCAGCCGTTTTATACTCTTACTTGGCCTGTTTGTCTCCTCCTCGCTGCTACAGTGAGACTCCATTAAACCAGGAAGTGTGAAGAAGGACCATCATCACAACAACATGTTTCATTGGTCATAGATGGAGAGAGAGAGAGAGAGAGAGATACACTCTTCATCTCTTTTCACTCCATTCATCACTCTTATCTGTTATGATTATTCTATCTTTTCTTTTTGCGAGATTTTTATTGAGTATTTCCAAATTTCAGTACTTTTACTTACTCCACTACATCTCAAAGGCAAATATTGTACTTTTACTCCTACGCCTATTATGTCCGTCAGTCCATCACGCTTCGTGACACGTCACGCCTCGTGACGCCTCACACCTCCATATATGGCCGTCAATCCATAACGCCACGTGACACGCTCCAAATATGGCCGTCTATGAAGATCACGACACTGACCTCATCAAACCCTGGATAGCCATACATGGAGAAGACTGGATCATCACCTAGATCTACATATTTAGCCAGCCAGCAACTCTACATCTGACCTCAAACCTCAAACCCTTATATATCCATATATGGAGCTGACCTGTTCTGACATTAATCCCTCCCCACCCGTCCTTCCTCTTTGACTGATACCTGTCCATTCAAACTCGATCTAGACGGGCCCGCCCCAAAGTTATTAGTGCAGCCGCACCCAGCAAAAACTAGAGTTCTCAACAGGCCCGAAAATGATAGCCCGACCCTATACCTGGGCCCTCATCAAATCCTGCACACTCAAGACACTGCGCCAGCTGCCACCCTTAGATCTCCATATATGGAGCTGACCAGTTCTGACATTCCATTATGTTGATCTGACCTCATCAAACCCTGTACACTCGAGACACGCTCCATATATGGCCAGTACAGAATGTATTCCATATGTTGATCTGACCCTCCATGCCAAAGCGCCAGCGCTCGCCCAGCAGTCTGCCGTCACCCAGGTGCATGCATGTGCATGTGTGCACGCTTCTTGCCCTCAGTGCGTCTTATTGGTTACTATAGTTACTTTGGATATATTATCATTACAAAACATACATTAACCACTAACCAGCCCTATACATTTCAGCCATTTGAAAATAGCCGTTCTACAAGCTCACAATATGCGTTGCATCTATTTTCAAAGTATTTGTATACATTTCATACATTTAAAACTTGTGAAACAGGACATTCTGCATAAGGAGTACTTTCTACTTTTGGTAGGCTTTAAGTACATTTTGATACCACACACTTTTGTACTTTCGGAAAAGTCACTGTTCATAACTCACACACACACACACACACACACATAAACGCTCATAAATCTTACGCAGATACAAATTGTGGTCTGTGGCTGGTAGCTGACTGACTGACTGACTGACTGACTGACTGACTGAGTAGTGGCTCACAATTTTCAAATGCTTAACAGTCGATTCGGTCGAATCGATTTGGAAGTGATGAAAAAGTGAGTATAATACTCCACCTTCCAATCCACCTTTTATTTGTAAACTCAACTTAATTGATCAAACTTGCTTCTTAGCAGAAATGTGAAAGCTGACTGACTGACTGACTGACTGACTGACTGACTGACTGACTGACTGACTGACTGACTGACTGACTGCATGACGGAGCTGCGATTGGCTTGAGTTCAGCAATGAAAGCAGCAAATGTCTGATAAATGACTGCTGCTGGGAAACTGTTCAAATGGAAAACTGGTAACATTCAGGAGAGGAGAGGAAAATGTTGAGAGAGGTGCAGGCAAGGCAAGGCAAGGCAAGGCAAGGCAAGGCAAGGCAAGGAAAGGAGAGGAAAGGAGAGGAGAGGAGAGGGGAGGGAAGGGAAGGGAAGGGATGGATGGATGGATGGATGGATGGATGGATGGATGGATGGATGGATGGATGGATGGATGGATGGATGGATGGATGGATGAATGAATGAATGAATGAATGAAAACTGTGAAGCAGAGGAGAATGCCTGAGGCGAGTATAGAGTGAAATGTGAAAACGCCCCTCTGTCGTTGCCTCATGCTCAGCACTTTTAATTGAAATTCCTATCAGTGATGATCAGCCTGGGGAGTTAGATGAGGAGGGAGAGAAACACATTAAATAAATGAGAGCTGAAACGGAGGGTTCAGGCAAGAAGAGAATTAAATGAGTGTTTGTGAGAAAAGGGAGAGCAGTAAACAAGTTTAGGCATGAAGGGAGTGGAATGAATGAGTAATAGATGGGGAGAGAGAGAGAAAGAGAGAGAGAGAGAGAGAGAAAGAGAGAGAGAGTGTGAAGGTCTAGGCCGGGGTGAACAGATAATGGCCAGGTAATGACTTTACTGACAGTGTGAAGTCAGTAGACCTCAAAATTCACATTCAATTTTGTGTGTGTGTGTGTGTGTGTGTGTGTGTGTGTGTGTGTGTGTGTGTGTGTGTGTGTGTGTGTGTGTGTGGGGGGGGGGGGGGTTACAGATATTTAAATGCTAATTAAATATGCCAATTTCATTATTATTTTATTTGGGGAATGCAAAAGTGAAACGTATTTGTTACATGCAGGGCATGTCAACACGACTGACTTTGGTTAGGTACATTTTTAAACGGCTGTAAATCAAAAGCCTGCATGACTCTTCTCTCATTTGGACACATGGAGAACATCATGCGTACAAATGCAGTTCAGCAATGCAGTCAACACAATATTTGCTGCCAAACTCGAAACAAAACGAACCCTAGAGACCAATGCCTGCTTTTAAAGACGTGGTGAAATGGTTAATTTGGGCATTTTATTTTGAAGTTTCAGCTTGAAACGCTAGATCTGAAGTTTCTGAACCAATCAGAGCGTCACATCCCTTCAGGCGATGGGACGGTAGCTATGCTAGATGCAGGACGCATATAGTGTGTTTGTTTACAAGTCAGATAGTCGGCCATTTCTACCCTATAATGTTTTCAGATACATATTTTAGCGTGATGATTAAGTTTAAACCGAGTAATACACTGTCTGGATCATGGATGTCATCTTGAATGGGATTAATAGTAGTTTGTAATCAAAACCAGCTGTGTTTGGAGGACAATGCAGCAATGGGAATCAAACGGTGAGCTTCATTTTCATTGGCTTTTATTGATGTGGGCCTCGACACGTCATCACGCAGTACGTTTTCGTTTTCAGGAAGTCATTAAAATTCCATTTTTATGGACTTTTTATATAAAAATGAAAATGTTCCCATTTCTTTGGCATCCATTGTTATAGGTATGCCCATATGATGACCACGGATGTGGTCCAAAAGTTTGAAAAACTTATTTTTCATTTCACTGGGTCTTTAACACTCTTATCTATCGCCCAGCGTCATTTGGAACCATTAAATCAATGCACCCAGCGATTTGCAGCTTCAGAGCCCATTTCAAGGTGGCACGGCGCCATCTTGGTTAGTGCCACCTTGCACCTAGCATGTAGCCAAAAGACCATCGAGGAGATCGACAACCAACGGAGGTATGATTACTTCTAACGCGACTAGCGATGGGACCTGTCAAAAACATAATCTTTGGTTTGAATTGGAATCATTGATTTAAATTAAGACGTTTCATTAATGAATTAATTAATTCACGTTTGGAGGGGGAACACTTTGGATGACGTCCCAACTGGAACTGGAAATGACGTTGAATGTTGCTCAATAGACGCTCCCAGGCTAGACTGGTGCACTCGGTTATGAAGAAAGCAATGTGTCGTTATACAAGGTTGTAAATCGGATCTGACAGTTCAGGAACGAGGCGTGCCTCAAGGCTCATCCCTTGGACCACTTGTATTCACTATATTTATCAATGATCTGCCTTCAATCTGTTCCACATGCAATGTTCAACTCTATGCCGATGATACAGTACTATACACCTCCAAAACCACTATACCAGAGATCGAATCAGCCCTACAATCAGACTTGAACACTTTACAAAACTGGCTAGCAGCCAATAAACTTCAACTCAACAAAAACAAATCCATCACAATGATCTTTGGAACACGTCAAAATATGAAATCAAAATCTTTAAATCACTCCTGTGCTATTACCAGCCTGGATGGTACTCCACTGCAAAGAGTTGATCATACAACATATTTGGGCATGTGGCTTGACACCGAACTCTTATTTAAATGTCACATTGATCACATTATAAGAAAAGCTAATTTCAGCATTGGTGTACTCTATCGCTCTAGAAACTGCTTCTCATTCTCTGTCAGAAAAAGACTAGTTCTACAACTTATTTTACCCATATTTGATTATGCTGATGTCGTGTATCAAACCGCATCTAAATCCAATTTGAACAGTCTCAATATAGTTTACAACAAACTTTGCAGATGTATCCTAGGTTGTCCTTTTACAACTCACCATTGTACCATGTATGAAAATCTTGAGTTGCCCTCTCTCACTATAAGAAGACAGCGTCATTGGACCCAGTTGATTTTTAAATGTATACACTTCAACTATCCACAATATCTCAAACAGTTTCTAGTACCACTCACTACCAATTACCATTTGAGGCACTCCGCTCAACCCTATTTTTCTGTTCCAACAGTCTCCAATGCATTAGGTAAGAAAGCATTCATATTTAAAGCCCCCTCTGATTGGAACAATTTACCAACGCATATTCGAACCATTTCATCTTTTAATATGTTCAAAAGCACACTGTCTTCTTATATTACGACCTCCTGTACATGTCCATGACCATCTCACTCCATTTTATTCATACACTATTACTTAATATTACTTACTTACTACTCCTCTTCGTCCCCTATGGGACATAAGGCTTCAATAGGATTGTTGATTGTTGAAACGAGATATTGTATCTCAAGGGGTATTCCAAATAAAGAATTTCAATATATATAAACGAGTAATGTTCCATCTTTTGATTAATCTCCGTCCTGGGCGTTGGGCGTAATTATTTAATAGGACAGAGACCTCCGTTTTGGCCGGCCAGAGTGTTAACTGGGTAAAATAATTCGGTCCAGACATTTTTGGCCCAGATCGGCCCACAACAACCGGCACACAGATGGCAGATACTCATACTGCCCGCCCCCGCAGGCACAAACAAACAAACAAACAAACACGCCCTAATACCAGTGAAAAACCTGTGTTCTGTCATTCTGATAATTCCCGTGTTAGTGTGATGGTGATCATCATGTATAGACCCACATGACGTCTCAGGGGGAGGAATATTAATGCATAGTCACATAAATATACACACAGAGCCATACATTTTTCAAGTAGGACCAAAATGCAAGGATCTAATAGTGGAAGTTTATTTAACAAATGTTTGCAGTAGAGCAACACCAGCAAACAAGAACAGACTTGTAAACTCAGGATACAAGACAATAATCCAACAAAGAACACAACCAAACACAGGGTTTAAATAGGCACAGATTAACAAGACACAGGTGAACTCAAATCCATTAACACATGGATTGGCTGGGGAAAAACAAGACACAGGTGAACTCAAATCAATTAACACATGGATTGGCTGGGGAAAAACAAGTCAAAGAACCAAATATCTGGGACAAGACAGGAAACAACTACAATGGACAATGGAAAACAGGAAACACAAAAGCATCAGTTCAAAATAAAAATCCACATGACCATAGCATTACTTCAAAATAAGTAACTAAAACAACACACGGAAGGCAGATCCTGACTCCTGACACATCCTGACACCGATTTCCCTTATGTTTGGACAACATTTGTAGGCGTAATATAATGAAGAAAATAGTTTTTCAAAAATCGACTTCCTGGTGGCGCTATACAGGACTATCTGAGAAATTCAGTGCAGAGGTTCTGCTCCTGCATCACCCTACGTTTAAGTAACATTTACCTATTAAAAAAAAGTTTTAATAAACAATTTATAGTATCGAGCAACAAAATATTGCAAAACTCAAGGGGTCATTCTTTTACACCTGCAGATGTGACATGTGACAATAAAGTCCAATCCCTCTGAATCTGATCTGGTGTGTATTGTAATGTGTCCCTGAACTGAACTGATCTGTTGAATTACTAAATTAATTAATGTTTCTCGATCCTCTCAATCACACCCCATGCTGAGACCCTGTTATCATCTCTGAGTATAACTAGGCACGCACGCACGCACGCACGCACGCACGCACGCACGCACGCACGCACGCACAGATTGAACAGTAGATGAGCTTTATCATCCTGCTGGAGAGTCCAAAGTCTAGAGACTGTCTCTCTCTCTTCCTCACCTCTGTCGCTCTCTCTCTCTCTCTCTCTCTCTCTTTTTGACCTTTTATTTTCTTATCTCTAACTCTCTCTGTACCTTTCTTGCCCTCTGTCATCTCTCTCTTCTTCCTCGCTCTATTTCCATGTAATCTCAGTGATCTTTGTTGTTATCATAAATTAATGAAGAGTAATTTTATAATTACTCTCATCTAGTCAACCATGTAGGCCCACCGCGATGTGTTAGCGTCCTGGTTCTGAAACCAGGGCCTGAAGACACATAGGTGGGATCCCTGAGGAGATTTGAAATGGTGCCCAGGCAGGAAGGCAGCACAAATAAAGATAAATGGTTTATATGCATCGCCTTTGTCCAAGGCGCTTTATATTGTGCCCATTCAAGGTCCAGCAAAGGCAAACATGCAAGGCTCACCTTTATGGAGCCTTTATGGATCTTGCTCAAAGACACTTTGACATGATGCCACGAGGATCCGGGGATCAAACCAAGAACCGTCCAATAAGGGCCTTTCTCGGCCCCACCCCTCTCCCATTGGTTTATATTGTGTTTAGGATCCAAGATGGCCACAGCACCAGGAGGGGGTGGAGTGGAGGTGAGCGGGCGGGGTTGACATATGCCCTCACTGGGCTGCATTCAAGACACTTGCCTCATGTCTGACACCTGACTTGTGTCTGAACACAGCTTTGATGGATGTGTTCTGCCCCCCTCCCCCCCATCAAACAAAATGCCACCCCTTCCTGGTGCTGCGGCCATCTTGGATCCTAAACACAATATAAACAAATGGGAGAAGGGTGGGGCCGAGAAAGGCCCTTATTCCAAAGTGGCCACTCTTTCTCCTCAGCCATGGCTAACCCAAATAATGGGTAGTGGTAGCAGTTCCAGTAGGGGAGCCCAGATTTCCCTTTCCCTGGCCATGTTAGCCAGCTGTGACTGGAGGATCCCAAGGGATATTCTCTCCACCTGCCGTCCTAACAGCTGGACATGTCTGGTAAACCTCCCCGGGGACGGGAGGCAACCAGGAGACATCCTTAGACGCCTGACCTGCCTCAGCTGGCTCCTTTCCATGCACAAGAGCAGCGGCTCTACTCAAGAGTCTCACCTTATCTCTATGGGAGACGGCTGGAGAAAACCCATTGCAGATGCTTGTATCAGCAATATTGTTCTGTGGGTCATGACATACATTCCATCACTATGGCGAGAGTAGGAAGTTAACGAAGACTGACCGGTGGATCGACAGCTCTGCCTTCTGGCTTAGCTGTCTTTCCGTCAAAACGGAGTACTGGTGCAGCTGTCAGCGAATGCTGACGGCTGTACAGCTGTCCCGCTGCCCCCATTCGCTGGCTGATCTCATGTAGCCACACACACACACACACACACACACACACACACACACACACACACACACACACACACACACACACACACACACACACACACACACACACACACACACACACAGTCACACACACACACACACACACACACACAGGTACAGTTAGCTTGCTCACCATCTCCCACCTATACATCCAGCCCTCAACTCATTTTAAACAAAAATGAATGGAGAAAACAGTACTATATGACCTGTATCAAAGTAAAAAAATCACACCCGTGTGAAGTAAGGGGCGATCTAATCATCGTACATCATCATCAAGAATGGTAGTCCCATAATGGCCAAGGGTGTACACTGACATACCCAGCCGATTTGCTCAGACACATATGGCGTAAATTCTCCATTCATTGTCAATGGCATTTAATGTTTGTGTTCAGACAGAAGACATAGCTGTTTATAGGAGGGGCTAGCGCCCCTCAAAAATCACACCCCTGTGAAGTGAGGGGCGCTCTTATCATCGTACTCGTACATCATCATGACGTAACATGTCGATTTGCTCGTCATCGTGTACATTCTCCATTTATTGTCAATGGGAATGTAATGTTTGTGTAGGATAAAAATACAGATTTGCTCGTCCACATGACGTAAATTCTCCATGAATTGTCAATGGGAATTTGATTTGATTTGATTTGATTTATTTGATATATTCATGATACAATTCATAAAAGAGCAGTACAGAATTATCAGGATTGCACAAAAAGTCAGAGGACTTAATTCCATTGTGATCCAAATAAATAAATAGTTACAGCATACGATAAGAAGAACATGTGTACTAACATCACAATACTAATGACATTTACAACAGGCCATCATAGATCCATAAACAAAAGACAATAAATAGATATAAATAAACATGTTTTTTTTAAATATTCAAAGACTGGGCAAATTAATTTCCCTTGGGATTTTGTTCCAATCCTCCACCCCTGTATATTTAAAAGAGCTTCTACCTACCTTATGTCTTAGGTTTGGTGGTTTAAGATCAGCTACACTAGCCCTTGTGTTCAAACTATGGAACTGGTTAACATACGGGAAGTAACCTTTAAAATATTTTGGGGAATTTTCTTTTAAAATTTTATAGACCATAATGAGTCTCAATTGTTGTATTCTGCCTTCCACTGGGAGCCAGTTTAATTGTCTAAAATGGTTAGCTCCAATGTGGGTTCTTGGGGAGAGATAAAGGACTACCCTCATTAGTTTATTTTGTGATGTCTGTAGTTTATCTTTGGTGTTTTTGGATAAGCTGCTGTACCAGGTTAGGCAGGTATAATCAAAGAGACATTGTACTAATGCTGAGGCCAGTGTCCTCATAGTGGTACTATCTAGAAATTTGGCAATCCTAGCTAGGAACTTAGTCCTTGCGTGGATCTTGCCAATAACTGAATGGGCCATTGGTTCACTAGACATGTTCTGATCTAGTGTGCAACCTAAATATGTAACTGATTTTTTCTCCTGGAGTTTAACTCCGTTACATTCGACTGAGAAGTTGGTTACCTCTCTTAAGTTGTGCTTGGAAGCAAAAACAATACATTCAGATTTACCCAAATGCAAGGATAACTTGTTTTCACTTAACCAGATGTTGACCTTTTTTTAGCTCGTTTTCTAGAGAGCGGCTAACTGATTCTAGGCACTCACCTGTCACCAGTAAGGCAGAATCATCTGCATACAAAAATAACAGGCTGCATCCATGTCGTTAATATACAACAAAAATAATAAAGGCCCTATTATACTTCCTTGCGGAACTCCACATGTGAGTCTTTTAGGCTCCGAGAGCAAACCACCTGTTTCGACCATTTGAAATCTATCTGAAAGGTAAGACTCTATCAAAGACAGAGCCTCACTTTTGAAACCTATCGCCTTTAATTTATATAGTAATATCTTGTGATTGACTGTGTCGAAGGCCTTCTGAAGGTCCAGCATGACCATCCCGCAGTACTTGCCTTTGTCAACTTAATTTTTTATCGTGTCTGTTAGGTATAATAGGCAGGACTCGGTAGAGTGCGCCTGTCTAAAACCTGACTGCAAGTCATAGAAAATGTCAAAATTATTTACATAATTTGAAATCTGGTCGTGAATAATTCTTTCAAATATTTTACTGAAAATGCTTAAGATAGATACTGGCCGGTAATTACTTACTTCATCCCTCCTGCCTTTTTTATGTAGGGCAGTAACTCTGTGGCACCTTTGCTTGGGAGATTGAAAGGTTTATGATGTGTGTTACATATGGAGCTATTACCTCGGCTCCATCCCGCAAAAAAGTGGCGGGGATGGCATCTAAGCCAGTTGCTTTGGCAGTATCTAATCCTCTTAAAATCTTTGCAACTGTTTCATTTGATATATGTGAGAAAGAGAACTGCTCTTTAATTTAAATGTATATTCAGTGATTTTACTTAATTCAAATATCACTTATTTTTTCTTTTTTTCTGGATAATCCTCCCTACTATAGAGTGTGCTGACCATATAAGGAGTTCCTCCATGTCCCCAGTGAGCCCCTGGGGTCAAAAAACCCTAGTTTCAGTTTTGGTGGCGGGTGGCAAAGCCTTCATCCAATCAGGATGAGAGGGGCCTTCCTCCAATCATGATCGACTGGGGGCGGGCCTTGGTGCACATGCTGTTGGCCTGTTGCACTTCGCTGCACTGTAGAGCGTGCATGTGCACATTTTGTTACCGGGGCGGACTGGGTGGTTTTCCAAATCACCCAAATCACTGAATGCTCCTTTAATGTTTGTGTAAGATGAAAATCTACACTAATAGCTGAATATATGAGGGGCTAGCGCCCCTCAAAAGAATAAACGTAAATACAAGTAGGTAATAGATCTAAATCTGAGTGAATTGAGTGATTAGCCAGACTGAATACGTTAGTGGATTCACTCACAAGTTACTCCACAGTATCAGTCTGGACTTCAGCCCATATAGGCAGAGAGTTTGAGAAATCACTGTTGTACAGACAGCAGTTGAAACGCAGTCACTGACTGAAAGAAAAATCGTAGACTAATCATTGTGTGTATTCCTGCACTATCTGCACCGAGTGATCTTGGTACATAGAAATTGATTTATTGGAGATTCTAATTACTTTCATACATTTTGTTTTGATTGTATTATTCCACATTTTGCTTTGTCAATGTAAACGTATGTTTTCTCATGCCAATTATTTAATCGATTGGCCCGGTCATTTTCTCATACTCTCTGCCTATTGAAGTCCAGGCTGATAACGTGTGAGTGAATCCGCTCTGGCAGGATGGAGTTCGCTGTCTCTCCTGGCTAATGCCAGGCTAAATCTCATGGCCCACCCTCCCCTCACCCGAGACCAAGACCCGGTTACTTGAACTTCTTTACTTGGGTTAAGGACTCATTCCTTACCCCAAGTGAAGGACTAATTTACTAAATAATGGGTTAGATAGGATTTAGAACGAATCAATGTATTGTCTTCTATGCCCAGCTTTGTGTGTCTGTGTGTACCCCTATAGCGATGATTTGATTGGCTGAGGGCTTAAAGAGTGAGGATAAAAAGTGAGGACAGAAAAGTGAGGACGCCAAAAGTGAAAATAATAAACTATTCATTTCCATCCAATTTAGTCGTGCAAACATTCACTGTACATACACATACACATTCACACACACTAGCACGAAATACACAAATACATACTGTAGAAAGGGTGGATATTTCTTGCAGATATTATTATTATTGGGCAGTACGGCTGTAAGGTAAAAACAAAATGGACCATCATTTTGGTCCCATATACTCTTGCAGTTAAATTAACACTAAGGGTTTTACTGTGTATCCTAGACCTCAGAGAGAACACCACTACCCTCAGGCGTGTGCGTGCGTGTGTGTGTGTGTGTGTGTGTGTGTGTGTGTGTGTGTGTGTGTGTGTGTGTGTGTGTGTGTGTGTGTGTGTGTGTGTGTGTGTGTGTGTGTGTGTGTGTGTGTGTGGGGGGGGGGGGGGGGGGGGGGGTTACACGGCACCTATCTTGCATTTCTACTATACAACCCCTGTCATACAGTAGATACCATGCTAAGTATCCACATCTGTATTCATACAGTTTTTTTGAATAACATTCACAACATAGCTGGTGAATAGTCTGTGAAAATAGCCGTTCTACAAGCTCATAGCCACCCCATTCGACTGGTATCACCCCATATAATCGGCGAAATCATCCGCTATCAGCACGTTTGAATGGGGCCAGAATGTCCATACTGGCATCCTCACTGTTCAGTATGTCATTATCTGCGATTGTAGCATTGTCATTATCACTGATGTCCTGACGGAGGCGCACCGTGTCTGGTGGCCATGAGCTACGTGAGGCACCGCCAAGCGAGGCGCTAGCCGAGCGAGTCGCCGTGCCGAGCGTTGCGAAGGCCACCAGACCCGACTCAGCGAAAAAACAGAGAATAGTATATATTAGTAGCTCCTAGTTCCATCATGCACCAAAATGACACGTCCACCAGGGGGAAACCTTGACCAGGCTATGTGGTGAGGATGCCAGTATGGACATTCTGGCCCCATTCAAACGTGCTGATAACAGATGATTTCGCCGATTATATGGGGTGATACCAGTCGAATCGGCTGTCATAGCTTGAATGTAGACCTTCTATTTCTGCTATATCCTATATATATATTTTTTCAGTTTTTTAATTATTGTCAATTATAACGACAAGCCTAAAGATTTGGCCGCCGGGGCGCCCGCTGGCCTAGTGGTCCAGGCGCATGCCATATATAGGCTCTGGCCTGACATCGCGTTGCGTGTTTGAGTCCTGTTCATGACAACCTTTTTGCTGCATGTCTCTCCCTCTTTCCTGTCCATAAAGGCACAAAAAAACGTTAAAAAAAAGATTTGGCCGCCATGTTGTTAACTTAACCCATTTAGGCCTGACGTCGAAATGAAAAAAACATTCGCTCTGAAATTTTCACGATTTAAAAAAAAATAGCAGACCTACAAGCTCATAGCGCGCCACCGAGTGGCGCGCTACGAGCTTGTAGATCTGCTATTTTTCAATAGCTAAAGTATAACATAATGCTTAGTTAAAACACCAAAAGGGGTTCCCGTCCAGAATGCGTTAAAGGATTGTATATACTGTTCAGTAGCATTGGCACAGTTCATCACGACAACATTGTGCATATTAACTCTCCCAGTTTGGGATATCATGTCTCCCAACCAGCCACCAGTAGCAGCAGCAGCAGGCTATTTCATGCTGCGTGTATAATAAAAGGATTAATTTGTGCAGCTCTGACTCAGAATGGCCAGTAAATGGGACACATGGATAAAAATAGAGACTACCTCAGCTCAAGGCTTTCAAATTCCTTATACCAACACACACACACACACACACACACACACACACACACACACACACACACACACACACACACACACACACACACACACACACACACACACACACACACACAACACGCACACACAGGTTTTGGAAGGAGGGGAGGATGAAGAGGAAGGGTGAGTGAGAGAGGCTGAGGGTGTGGAGTTGAGGAGACGTTGAGGGTTGAGTGGATGTGATTACAATTAGGAGGAATACTGAATGTAGCAATGAGAAGATAGGACATAATGGCATATTGCGACCACATAGGCTAATCCTAAGGTCCACGTACTGATCCAACTTACTACATACTATACGTACTACATACTTTCTTCCTACATACTTTCTTCCCTAAGTCTGCCTCTAGTACCTCTTCTATTTCCCCTATCCCATCGCTCTCTTCTCTATCTCTCTATCTCCCTCCTTCCCCTCCTCTCTTTCTCACCCCCACTCTCCTTTCCCCAAATAACTCTCTCTCTCTCTCTCTCTCTCTCTCTCTCTCTCTCTCTCTCTCTCTCTCTAGGGGTTACTGTAAGTCACTGTGGAAGCTGACAGCAAACCAAGTCACCTGAGGTAAACGGTACACATTGTGCGTGTGTGTGCGTGCATGTGTGCGTGTGTGTGCGTGCATGTGTGCGTGTGCATTGCACCAAAGTGAATTATGGCCCCAGGTGGGTGGTACTGTATACATCAGCTGATTCAAGGTCAGCTGTGAGTTTTATTAAGTGTAAATTCATCCTGACTTATGTACACAAATCTGCACCAAATCACAGTGGATAGGCCAGCTATAGCTAAACAAATAAACGTATTGCTTCCATTTATAGATGCATTAATTAATTAATTCATAATTATATTATAGTCCATCATTCATTCATTCATTCATTCATTCATTCATTCATCTATAATTAATTTATCCAACAATGCATTCATTCTCATTAACGGTGGGTGTCTCAGTCACTTATCTCATTCACTTACTAAGCCAGTCTACACACTCCGCTATTGAGTCTCCAATAGCACAGTATGGATGTGATACAACACATACTGTATCTACAGTATATGTATACATCTCTGTATATACGTACAGCATATACAGTATAGCCACTCTAACAAGGGGAAACCAGGTGCTGGAATGAATTACAGTTTTTCACGATTGTTAACACAAAAATCCAAAATTTGGCAAAATTTGCACAACGTTCACTTCATGTACCTAATATTCAGCAGACCGGTTTACAGTAATGTAAATTTAAAATAAAATGAAATAAACGTTTTTGGCTGCATACTGTATGTGTGTGCTGTTTTATGTTTGACTATGAAAAAGTAGGCCTATACACTGAGTCATTTTACAAAAGGAGAAATGGCTCATTCTCCAGAAAGGTGTGTTCCAGTTCTATGATTGTGGTTTAAATTTTGCACTTCATTGTGCTGTAAATGTGTCATTTGAAAATATGGCTATACCAAATGAAAACACAAATGTAATTTTGTGTTTGAGGTTTTCAGTTTTGTGTGTGCAGTTTCGAGAAAGCTGAGAAATGTGTGTTAACAATCGTGAAAAACTGTAAAAAAAAATATATATATATATATATATATTAGAAAGTATACAGAAACAAAGCCTAAACTGGGCCAGCAATGGGGTCAGACATTGGACCAAAAAGTCAAAATGATCCCCACACCGCTCCTGCTGCAGATTTTTTTCAGGAGCAAAAAGTACTGCTGTTGCAACGATGAAACTCATCTAGGCTTTTCAAAAGAGATTATATTATTTGAATGGATGGATGTATACATCCATAAACCACTTTCAACCTGGCACCCCTATTTTGTAGCCTTACATAGCGATACTAAGATCACTGCGACCTATATTTGCATACAGGGCCATGGTTGGTTATATAGCCTGGTTCCAGAAGAATCTGGTTGACTCGTCGTCACCACTTCGGTCGTGAAGTCCTCCCAATTGAGAGGGGCCAGACGTAATCTGCCTGTGGCAATAAGCACTGCAAAGGCCAATGAAGGCTGGCTATACACGAGGCTACCTATTTTGGGCATGTCATCATAGGCAGAATTTTTTTTATTTATGTGACTCACACCGCTTTTGTGAGTTTGTAGCTCGGCTATTTTCACTATTCGTCATACAACAAAGTACTGTAGGCCTTAAAGTGCAAGACCACTTACATAGAGGTTTGGGTTGTGTAGTGACCTTGCCATGATGTAACTCCAAATGTGGACAAGAAATACAAAATAATTGCTCCAATAATTGGTACACACAGCCATATTTTCAAATGACACACACATACCATTCATTGAGTACACACAACTAAGCATTGGCTACACACTACCAAGCATTTACAGCACAATGAAGTGTAGAAATGTAACACACATGAATGACAATGACTCTGGAGAATGAGCCATTTCTCTTTTTGTAAAATGACTCCGTGTAGGCCTACTTTTTCCATAGTCAAACATAAAACAGCACACAAATATGCAGCCAGTTACTACTGTAAACCAGCCTGCTCAAAGCCGGCTCTGTGGGTTCCGTTCATATACCTTCTACCTCCAAGCTGAAAAGAACTCCTCAATTGGATTCAGGAAAGGAGAAAAGTGGAAGGTATAGAACAGAAAAATGTTCTAATGATGCCATGCAGCAACTGTGTAGTGGCTGAGATTGGGTTGGACCCTCTGGCTCATGATTGAGCACATGGTCAACCACAGTGGCCGAATCTCATTAGATATGACTGTTCTCCTTCTTCTTTCTCCTCCTCCTCCTCCTCCTCCTCTTCCTCCTCTTCCTCTGCCTCCCCCTTGTCCCCCTCTCCCTCCTCCTCCTTCTCTGGTTGTCGATCTCTTGAAGGTTCTCCATTGTTCACCAAACAAAACAGAGGCCCTCAAGTCCCTTATATGCTGCAGTGCTGAATGCAAATTGCTCACCAGATCTGAATGTTTAGAGATTTGACTACTTGTGTGTTGTTGGTTGATGCTTTGAGATTTCATGTGAGAAGTGTGTGCAACAACTGAACATTGTGTGTAGTGTTTGGACAACAAGGTAATGTGTAATTGATATCAGAGTGAGAGTGTAAAGAAGGAAAGTCAGAGTCTAATGCAGAAAAGGGAGTGTGATGTAGTGCAAATTGTGTCGAGCGATTAGGTACATGAAGTGAAGGTTGTGCAAATTGTGCCAAGTTTTCGATTTTTGTGTGTTAACAATCGTGAAAACTGTAAGTGGTTAAGAGCCGTACACAGGTTCATTCTGGCTTCCTTCCAAAATGTTGGTATGTCCCTAATAATCACTTATCATGTGCACTCTCCATATTCCATACATCTCCATTCACTCAGTCTGAAACATTGAGGGGACCTGGGGGAACGTGTAAACCCTCCAAATTTCCCCCCATCTCCAAAAAGCCTTCCAGAATCTCCTTTGCCAATTATCGACATGAGGAATGGAGGCCTAACTGCTTCTTTGTGCTTCTGTAATTAAAGAAAGCAGAAGACTGGTCCCTGGACGGACACTCCGAGTGAATACGTTGTTCGGCAGACACATGCTCCTACAGCTTCAAATAAAAAGACCCAAATCCTTCTGTCTTTGTGTTACACACAATTGACCAGACCCCTCCTTCTTCCTCTTGACCCTATCTCACTTCTCATTCATCATCTCTCCACAACTCTCCCGCTCTATCTCTGCCCTCTTTCACTCCCACAGCTTAGAGAGAGGATGGGGCAGGATCCACGTCTAAAGGCAACAGTATACCTTAACCATTGTCATTTTATATTTTGTGCAAATATTTGAATATATTAAAGCGAACATTTTTAACTCAAGTCTTTGCTTCTGGGGGTCCCTGGTACATATTTTGAAATGGTGGTCCGTGGCCAAATAATACAATATCGGGGGTCCTTGACATTTTAACTGATTTAACCCATTAAGACCTGAGGCCGTTTCTACAAATACCTTCTATCAGTATAGTTCTCACACTTTCAAGCTTGTATATCTGCTATTTGTGAATACCCAACACAAACATCTAAAATGGTACAGATGCTTTCTGGTTTTAATGGGTTAAAAGGAACTTTTAACTAGATTTATATTTTACAGTTAGTATTAACCTAATTCAATAATTTTGTATTGAAAAATAGTGGGAACAGACAATACACAATGCTTAGCATCGTGATGGGTTGTGAGCTTATAGATTGGAAATTTTCACTATTCGCCGTATATACAGTAGGGCTTTAAGAAATTACATTCATGTGTGTTATAGTGCATGTAAACCTTTTAACCAATCAACCCCAACCAAGTCATTCATTTTGAATTTCATACTGAAAGACATACATATTTATAGTGTCTTATTCTGTGCCAAAAAAAACCCTGCTAGATCTAGATCACGGCAGAGAAGTGTGGAGAACATACATTACAGTGCTGAGATTAAAACAGTTTCCACATACAGTAGTGTAGCTTTAAAACATGTGTGGCTTACTGGCTTTCAACAGTTACAACTTGCCACTGGCCTCATCCTTCTGTCTCTGACCTTGACCGTGATTCACGGAAGGCCTCCGTAAGAGGTCCACGTTTCTGATGTGGTCCGCCCATGCATGTAACATCAAGTGCCATTCCTATAGCATTCTTGCGTATCCAGAGTCTCTTCCTGTTCTACTGTGAACGTCCTGGTACAGCGGTGCTGATTCTATTGCGCCTGCGAGGTCATCACCCATGTCAGATTTCCACACTCTCCTCATCCCATACAAAGGTATTCAAGTGTTCTCCGGACATTCAGCGTTCCATCAAGGAAGTCCAGTCAAGTGACTGCAGTCCTTGACTACTTTAAGCTCTGTCCCGGTGGCAGTAGCAATGGTTCGCTCCTCCGTGGTAAATGCAATTACCGTACTTGTTTTCTTGGCATTCAACACTTAAACCCTATACTTTGTTGATCTGAGCCCCCACGCCACGGGTCTATACTTGGTCCCCTCCTTTTTAAGCCCCTCCTATGACCATCTTTGTGTGTCTGTGTGTACCACAGAATGTGATGATATGATTGGCTGACCACGAAATGTGATGATGCATGATGATGTATGAGTATAAGAGCGCCCCTCACTTCACACGAGTGTGATTTTTTACCCCTCTACATACCAAATCTCTTCACCACAGGTTAGGAAGAAGACAACGATGCAATCTGAGTCCTGCATTTATCTGCAGGCTTCACTGCGTTTCTTTACATTGTCAACATTGCAAACTTATAGATTGTCTATTTTTGCCGAATGTTCACCTGTTTTTGCACAGAATAGGTACGTTACGGTATAGAAACTGATCTGGGTGCAGCAGTTAGCCAGAATGTTTTTTTTCAATAAACCACAGTGAAGTGTAAAAGAGCTGCAGCTATAGCTCAGTTTAATGTGACGGAACAAACAAAATTATGGAAAAGACTTATTGACCGGGAACAAATATCCATTCTCTATAGGAAACAGCATGCAGCAGATATTATTAGTTATTATTATTAACCTGAATGCATGCACACGTATGCAATATGCATGCATGCACACACACACACACACACACACACATGGATTGTGGAGCACCCCAACCTAAGTTTGTCACAGTACATGCATGCACTTATACATCCTTCTGACAATAAACATCTTGAATCTTGAATTGATGCACGCACGCACGCACGCACGCACGCACGCACGCACGCACGCACGCACGCACCAAATAAGGATATTACTATATCCCCTGGGGCGGCGGTGGTTCAGAGGTAGAGTGCCTGGATGGTAACCGCAAGGTTGCCAGTTCAAACCCGGGCTCCCCCAGAGTTACTGTCGAAGTGTCCTTGAGCAAGACACTGAACCCCTAATTGCTCCCGATGTGCTAGTTGGTGCCTTGCATGGTTTCCGTTGCCATCGGTGTATGAATGTGTGTGTGAATGGGTGAATGAAATGCACAATCTCTGTAAAGAGCCTTGGATAAAGGCGCTATATAAATGCACCATTTACCATTTACTATAGGTAACATTTAGGCCTACTGTCAGGTGGCAGCAGAACAATGAGAAGACGCAGTGTGACCTTCACACATAGAGACGGCAGACTTCAGCATCATTTTCTCTGACAAACAAACAGCAGTGAGAAGAAATCCATTCCTGGCTGAACAAAGCCAACAGTGATTCAGTATAACAACATTTACCCACAGACATAATCAGGCTCCTGGCGGACAAATGACAAAAACGTAGGGACTGCAGAAAGGTAGAGGCCTATTATTGCAAGGCGCAAGGGAACAGAATGCTGTCATTTCCTGTCGTTTGAAATATATAATCTCAATTCCAAGGCTCAACTGATTATTAGTGCTTATTGTGCTTATTGTTTGTTTCTGTTTCTGACAGGGCCAAATAAGGCCAGCCAAGATCTAGTAATTAGTCTAGTTTCCAGTACAGGGCATAACAACGCTAATCAGGGGTTCATAATTAGCCTGGTTTCCTCTGGCCTAGGTCCTGAGAAGAAGAAAAAGAAAGAAAGAAAAATCATACCGATTCTCTATGTGTGCATATGACTGTGTGTATGCATGCATATAGTTTATGTTTATGTGTACAATATGCCTCTGCATCTGCATATTATACACATGCATACTCTAAGTGTGTGTACACGTGTATGTTTACAGTATGTGTATCTATGACCTTTAAATGAAGGCACAGGGGTTAAACTGAGACCCTCTGGGGCCTCAGGGCTTGTGTCACACATACACTGCCATGAAGCATTCCCTAACCTGGGACTTGTACTTGTGTACTAAGAAACATTACCTCACGCTGACCCCTTTAACCCATTTAGACCGGGAAGCCCTTTTCGTTGTCATACCTTTCAATCCAGGAACCCGTTTTTGTATTTATTAGCTGTTGTCCCGGGTGTTCAAACTAACACAATT
>NC_136807.1:15524468-15721968 GCF_951216825.1 Electrona antarctica | reverse complement strand
GAATCTTTCTTTCAATCTAAATGGTAGAATCATGCCTATGAGGGCATTGGCCTATAGGGTAACGAATCGTTCATGTTAGGCTACAACCCAATGCGTTAAATATGTGTGTTGTTCGTCCACTACTCATTCATATACCAAATCCCCACGTTGACAGTTGACACACACTAACACGGCGGTGTAAAAAACGATCTGCAGTAGGCTATTATTATGTGTAAAACTGCAGAAGGGTGGGGGTCTTGGGGAATACAACTCTCAGCCCATCCCATCAGCTATAGTGCACGTTCAAACGTTGTTTCCTTACCGATTCATGGCCATTCCGGGGCCTCCCATCCCTCCGCCAGCAGCGGCACCGTTTACCGGCTTGATGTGTTGTCCAGTACCCGGACCTGGCGCTGCTCCCCCGGCCACCACGGAGCCCATCATCCCGGCAGACCCAGGGTCTCCGCCGGGCTGCCCACCTCCCTCCATGCTCCCTTCGTTCCCCATCTCGGTCTCGGCTCAGGAAACGGATGAGCTAGACGGAGGAGGGAAATGTGTTAAATCGGCGGTTTGTTTTCCTGGTTTGTCTTTTTGCCTCGTATAAAAAAAGAAAGGGTAAAAGAAAAACTGTGGAGAGCGAACTCAGCGTTGCTCCTCCATCACCACCACCGCCATCATCATCATCATCATCACCATCATCCTCATCTTCATCATCACCTATAGCGCCCGCGATCTGGAGTACACTGCCTCCTCCTCCTGACGTGCATGTGTCGGGAGCGTGCTGCGCGACAACGAGAACAGTATGGGAAAAACCATGAGAGGAGAGAGTAGAAACGAGCGCGCCTCTCTCTTCTCCCTCCCTCGCTCCCTCCCTCTCTCTCTCATTCACTCTCTCCCTCTTGTTCACTCTGCCGCGGGCTGGAGCTGAGCAGAGGAATAGTAGGCTACGAGAGGAATGGAGAAAGCTGGTCTACGTGCACGTTGCACGGGCCACTGCCTTACCTTGTTGTTGTTACTGGAGAAGAGACGGGAGCGCGTAGAGCCACCAGGCAGGAATGGTGAATCAACTGCACCGGAGTAGCACGTGACTCGGACTCCCCAAAATCGCGCCTTGCTACACACCTGGTGGATGTGCATTGACTACTAATTGCGCGCGTACGTGGCGCGCGCGCGCGCGTGTGTGTGTTAAATAGCCTACACATATTATACAGAGTTGTGTGTATGAGTATAGACAGACAGACAGACAGACAGACAGACAGACAGACAGACAGACAGACAGACAGACAGACAGACAGACAGATAGATAGATAGATAGATAGATAGATAGATAGATAGATAGATAGATAGATAGATAGATAGATAGATAGATAGATAGATAGATAGATTCTCAAATGCCCAGTCTTGAGGTTGTTGGTAACTCCTATGTGTGATAACTACTGTAAGTGATCAATACATATCGGTCAATTGTTCATCAAATCAACGTTGTGGCGACTGAGAAGACACTGTAAATAGTCAGAATAGAATTATGAGAAAGACGTGGGTTAAACGATAGGCTACATAACAGAGACAGACAGCCAACGACACAGAGACACGATGCTTCAGTTTTACCAACCAAACTGTGAAAGCTCTCAAAAAGGGGAAAGACACAGGGTTAATACTGAAAACAGCCAATATGTGTCCACACAAGGGATAGACATTTGGATCTTATTTGGTAAACGTTGAACCTTTGGAATGTGGGTGTAACCATGGTTAAACGTCTATGACGTCATATCAATAAATAATCCTATATATACCTGTATGTGTGGGCAGTTCAAAGAGGGCCTAAAACATGTATTATAAACATATCTCATTCTAGTTGTTTTCTTCTCTTCAACTGCTTTATTCTTTACTATAGGAATTGTAAAATATTGTATGAGAAACTATGACTTAATTTTATTTTAAAGTCCTATACAGTTAATGACACACTTTCTTTAACATCCCATCCCTATAGTCCACACTAACCCTCAACACTGTTATGGCATCCTTTTCTTTTTCTTTTATAATTTTTATCCCACAATTTTGTAACCCATTTTTCAACCCTGTGTCAATTATCTAATGTGATCCTGGGCTCTACACACCAGCAACGGACTTGAACACATGCTTCCTTCATGCCTGAGTGTCCAAGTTGCTCCTTTACACCTGACAGGGGGGAGTTTCCCTGGTTGGACGTAGCGCGTGGAAGGAACACGTTATTCCAACCAGTTCCTTTCCCCTCCATCAGGCGCCCCGGCTGGCCAGGGGGAGGCAGTTTAAAGACCAGGACTACTGCATGTTTTTTGTGAGGGTACCTACCCTAGAGGACACGGGGAGAACATGCAAACTCCACACAGAAAGGCCCTTTCGCCAACCCCGCCTTGGGCTGTTATGGCATCCTTATTGTTCTGGACAAGAACATTACATGGATAATGAAAACCTAACTTGCACACATAATACTATTGAAGAGCATGATTTATCATGCTAATATAGGCTTACCTCTTTAAGAGCTTGAAATGTCAGACTTCTTCAACAGTGAAACCTGCATCAAATAGTGATTTGACATTTGTAAATCAAACAGTGGCCATATGTGTCCATTCCACTTAGCAGACAGCAGTTAAAGGTATTCTAAGTGAACTTCTTTAGTAAAAAATAAGTGTTAAAAAGCTCTATTGCTATAGTGTTTGTTCAGTAACAGGAGTCTCCACGTCATTCCAGCTTTTTATTAACCAGAAACTGCATTTTCAGAAACTGAAACTTGGATACCAATTTTATCCAATCAGGATAGAGACCACAATCAGGACACAGATTGTGTTCTGATTGTAAGTGATGACACAAAGAAATGAACGGACAAAATTGGAACTATGAACACTATGAAAATTATAGTTACTACAAATTTAACACTCTATAGCAATGATTATCGGAATATAGTGATTTAACCTTTTAACAAAAAAGTTTTTGAGCAACTGGTTCATTATTGATTGAATGAACAGTGGGGGGGGGGGGGGACTTGCCATTGCCCATTACAGACTTGGAGTTGACTTGGAGTTGACACGTTTTATGTTGATTTATGTTGTTGTAGCTGTAGTACTATACTTACAGTACTACTTAAGACCGTATTGAAGACCCATGTATTCACTGTGGCCTTCAACACGGCTTGATTGTATAATTTGTATAACTTTGTAATGATTTTAGCCCCCCCCCCCCCTTTTCCTATATTTTTGAGAGCCTACGTATATTCAGCTATTAGTGTAGATTTTCGTCTTACACAAACATTAAATTCCCATTGACAATGAATGGAGAATTTACGTCATATGTGGACGAGCAAATCGGTATTTTATTCTTACACAAACCTTAAATTCCCATTGACAATGAATGGAGAATTTACGTCATGATGTACGATGATAAGAGCCCCCTCACTTCACACAGGTGTGATTTTTTTCTTCATAATATATTATTTGTTATGCATATATTTTTTTCTTAAGTTTTCTTGTATTTATCTGTTTTTCTTTGTTTTTGCCTGTCTTGCTTTTCTTGTTTTTGAGCAGGCAGCCTCTCCAATGCACAGCTTTGTGCAGTCTGTCTTTCTGTCCGTCCGTCCGTTTGAGCACGGAAATATTGGATATCATGTTGTTGACATCAGATGTCATCATTCTGCTGTACAGACTAGAAAAAAACACTTGTGTGAAGTGACCGCTCACTTCACACTTTGGTCGACCATTGGTTGTTGTAATATGTGCTCTAAAATAAAGTGTGAGTTGAGTTTGAGTTGATAGATCGATAGATAGACAAACAGACAGACAGACAGACCTTTTGGTCCCACAGGCGAAAGTCTGTCGCCAGAGCAGAGGCAGCACAACAGTTAAAGTACAGAGTATACTTGTGGTAGCAACTGTTACAGATGGCAGTTGTATTTGACATATTAGTTGTAGTTGTTGCTAGCTGTTGGTACAGTAGTAGCAGTAAGAAGAATAAGTAAGAAGAATTTCAGTAAGAATTTCCCAGATAAATGAGATGTCAAAGCCTGCACTTAAAAACAACCAGCCTGTCGAGTGTCCTTGGCGTATTGTTGTGAGGGAATCGACAACACCCACCTGTAAAGCTAGTGAATTATAGCTTTGGCATGTAGCCATGTAGCTATACAAACAAAGCTATTTCTTTGCTGTGACACCAAAAACACCTGTTACATTTCATTTTGTGCTGAAGCTATATATATCTTTCACCAGTGGTTGAGAGTGTACAGTATTTCCTCTGAGGAAGTTTAACACAAACTTGTGTTTGCTGTATTGAAACTATTTATTGTGTACTTTGGCAGGCAACCTGCTGATGTCTTTGCTATTATACGAAGCAATTTATCCAGTAAAATACTGAAAGTGCATCTCAGACTTAGTTGAATCCACCAGCTATTTTTCAACAATGGATGACAGCTATTTTCCTGCTCCCAGTTGGTAGATATATAGGCTGCTCAGGAATATACACCCTTTATGTGCCATTTGTACTACTTCTTTCTATGCAAAGTAATTTGTCTGCTATTGAATAACCCAGTTTATTTTCCCTTTTACAAAGCAGCTTACTTGGTAAAATATTACATGTGACTCTCAGGGCCGGATCTACCATAGGGCACTTTGGGCACGTGCCCAGGGGCCCTTGGCCACCAGGGGCCCCTCAAAAAGGGGGGCTCCACATAAAATTTCCCTGAAATAAATGGTGTCTGGGGGGGGTAGGCGACCGGAAATAGGCTAATATAACGGCATAAAACTGCCCCAAAACGGCTCCAAAACCGCAAAAAATTTGCGCGCGCGTGAAGGGGGGGCCCTTCGAGCTTCAGTGCCCAGGGGCCCTCAGAGGTGTTAATCCGGCCCTGGTGACTCTTGAACTTATTGGAGTCGACAAGTTAATGTGACCCGTAGATGAGAAAGTTAGTGTATCTTGTCGCTGGCCAGGAAATCTGTGGAGCATGTATCGATCACACAGACAGACTGACTCATTGGCGCATACTTAAGGAGATTAAAATGAGGCATGTGCCAGCACTCCACTTCACTCTGAGCAACAAGCCAAGGCGGGGGAACCCTATTGGCTAAGCATAGGGGTCTTGATTGATTGATATGTGGGGTTTTACCTCATTCAGCAATTTCCCTGCCCATGTCAAGCAATAGCTACAGACGAGGCCTCTTTGCCATTTATCTCCTTTTGGTCCGTCTTGTTTCTTACTGTTGTCTCCTCCCACGTTGCTTCCCATAAAAGAATGACTCAGAGACAGACGGTGGCTTCCTTTCCTGTTAATGACAGCTTCAAGCCTTCCTCCACTGACCTCATCACCAGCCCATTCAAACCTCTATAGTCTATACGATCCATTGTGAAGTGCTCATCTACTGTAGGTCAGTTAGCAGTGGTCAACAACATCCCATCATGATCATGGTTTTCATTCCTCAAACTTGACTATGGGAGACCGTATGCAATTATCTAGCAGGTTAGAATAGAAAGCAGGTGATAGCAGTAATAATCCCCAGGACTGCAGAAGTTGAGAATCACATGGATTTTGTAAATGTCATTTACATATGTGCAGCTGTTTCTGAGTCATAAGCATCTCATTGGTTTCTCAATCAGCCCTGCAAACTAATCACTGGAACATTAAGTAAAAAAAACAATGTTAGGTGTTCATAATCCTTCCCTCCCTAATTGTCCTTGTACTCAATCCAACTGAAAAAACTGTATACAACAGTGTACAGCACTTTGGTCAATACTGGTTCTTTTTAAATGTGCTTATTAAATACATTTGACTTGACATGCAGTGGAGATAACCAAACGGTCACATTTCTTCACATTTTCTTCCTTTCTGAAGAGAAGCCTATATAGTTCTACAAAACATTATATATAAGGCATGTGCTCATCTGACAATATACCCCTTTTCTGAGGATGGATTGGTCACATTAACACAACCCCTTAGACCCAGAAAGGGCTAGAAGAACAATTTAGGAGATGCTATAACAGAACAAACTGTGTTGAGGGTTTGTGTGGATGCGATGGGACGTTAACGAAAGTGTGTGACTGTGACAAATGATCCAACATTAAGTCATAAAAATAACAGAATATTATAATGTGAATATTACAATACATGTTTTAGGCCCTCTTTGAACTGCCCACGCGTAGGATTGCAACGTTATTATTTTTTTTGTGACCAACTTTTTATTTTTGTTTTTTTAAAAGAACCCCGGGTTAGCACAGACATTACAGGAGAGGGAAACAACAATGATGCATACGTATAACATAATACATGTTTATTTTTCTAACAAAACAAATAAGATGGAAACCAAAACAAAACGTGGCAATGATGTTGAAACAGACAAACATGGATGGATCAGACTTTGTTTACAGGAGTACAAGTATTCAACCTAACGGAGTCCTGATTTAACCTTCTGTGCCGCTGTAAGTAGGGCTTGGATGGAATCTGTCCTTGCTCCCTGTGCTCGAGCACTGGAAGCTTCCAAACTCAAGACGTCATAGAAGGATAACTTCCAACGGTGGATACTGAGGTTATGGGGCGGTTTCCATCTCATTACCAGCATCTTTTTTGCAGCTGTTAAACCGGAAAATAGCACTCTCTTCTTGTGAAGTGATAGGCTTAGAGATGAATCGTCATTTAGTAACAGAATGTGTGGTAAACACGGTATGTTTGTCTCGAGTATATCAGACAGGAATAGTGCTACCTTTGCCCAATAGGCTAAAACTCCTGGGCATTCCCACATCATGTGTACGAATGTTCCGATGGGTTTTTGCGGACATAGTGAGCATAGAGGGCTTTGCAGTCTTTTAATTTGGCAGAGTTTCCTGGGTGTAGAATAAAATCTTAAAATCAATTTGTAATGGGTTAGTTGATTGTTATAATTACGAGATGTTAGTGGAATATTATTCCATACGTTCTGCCAATTTATTCTGATATTGTAATCCTTTAGATCTATGTTCCATACAGTGATATTACCTGTAGTAACATTTAATTTTTCTTGTAATTTATTATATAACCCGGAAACAAAGCCACTTTTAACATTTATACCACTCAAGACATTCATTAAAGGATGAACTGGTAATGGTTGGTTCCAGGGGACCCCATAAGTGCGCATCGCAGTACGCAACTGTAAATAAAAAAAGAAAGATGTACCAGGGAGATTATACATTTGTTTGAGCTCTTGAAAAGATCTGAGACCATATTCATTATATATATCCGATAATTTGTGGATACCTTGTCTTTGCCAATTCGGGAATATGGTTGGTCTCTCACCCAACAGTAAGGAATTGTTCTAAAAAATAGGGGTATCTAGGTGCCATTTTGTATCCTACTGTCCAATTTTGGCGATATGTTTCCAGGCATAGATTGAGTGGGCTATAATTGGGCCAAATTTAGTGTGACAAAAGGTGTGTGAGAGACCAGAGAAGAGAATATCTTTAAAAGTATATGGAGATATTATATGTTTCTCCATGTTCACCCATGGTACATCGACATCATTGTGAAACCATCTTAACAGCGGTCTAAGCATAAAAGAGAAATAATACCTTTCGAAATTAGGGACCGATAATCCTCCTGCCTTCCTACTATTTTGAAGTGTGGAGTTGCTGATTCGCGGATTTTGCTCATGCCATATGAATTTAAATACCAAGCCCTGCAGCTTCTCCCAGAAACCTGGGGGAGGTGGTAAATGAATCATGCTTATAAAGAAATAAATTTTGGGAAGTATATGGGTTTTTATCACAGAGAGCCTAGCTGAGAAGGAAATTAATAATAGAGACCAACGATGTAATTCATCTGTTATCACCTTCTTAAGACTCACAATTTTATCAATGGATGAGTATATATCTATTCCCAGATATCTAAAACAAGAACCCACTGGTATTTCTATATCCAACTGGGGATTACTTATTGCTGTGTTTAATGGAAGTAAGGTTGATTCATTCAAATGTATCTTATAACCTGAAATAAAACTAAATGTTTTAAAGATACTTAAAACTGCAGGTAGAGACTGTGGTATGTTGTCAAGAAATAGTAACAAATCATCTGCATACAAATAAATTGTATGGTGTGTATTATTTACTGTTATTGGTTTTTTTGCTGACAATTTCAAATTTTTTGTGCTAAGGGTTCGAGAGATATTGCGAATAATAGTGCGGAGGCAGGACAGCCCTGCCTAACGCCACGTCTGATAGGGAAGGATGCAACGTTATTGATTGTTATGATGTCATAGACGTTTCACCGCAGTTGTCCACCCACATTCCAAAGGTTAAACGTTTACCAAAAAAGGTCCAAATGCGCATCCCTTGCTATGAGTTGAGTAATTGTAATAGCAAGATACATGCAGTCTTCTGCCGTCTCTGAGCATGAATTTAATTACAGTTAAGCTATACATGAAAAAGGTATAGATTTGGTATAGAAAATAACAGTGAAAGGGTTAGAAAAAAGAAGAGTGTGCTTGTTATTTTAGCTTTTTATCTGCCTCACATTCGTTCTGAAATAAGTTGAACGGTGAGACAGATTGTCTCGCTTCCTTTTCTCATTGTGAAGTTAATTAAAGTCAGGCTGTAAAATAGAAAGCGTTATAGTATATCCAGTATTGGCTGATGTTTGGCTGCCTGCCTCATTCTCATGGGACTTATAGAAAGTCCAGGGTGAATAGAGGGGGAAAGAGAAAAGACTTTTGAGGCTTCTCCTCTGCCTTATTTTCTCTGCCTTGCCCATTACACACAAATACATTTATTTTAAGAAATCAGACCCATCTGAACTGAGTGGTGCTGTGTGTGTGTGTGTGTGTGTGTGTGTGTGTGTGTGTTTGTCTGTGTGTGTGTGTGTGTGTGTGTGTGTGTGTGTGTGTGTGTGTGTGTGTGTGTGTTAGGCTGCTCAACAGTGACAGTGACAAGCAAGTAAGCAACACTATTTTCGTACTCATTTGGACATACATGGGGACGGACGGACAGACACACATAGTTGGTAGTTGGAGTGGCTAGCACCATTCAAAAATAGAGGGCATCCTGAAACAGGAATTAAGGTATATGCTGAGGGGGGCACGGCACAGTTGGGGGCACGGCACAGTTGGTATAGTGCTGTCGCCTCACAGCGTCCTGGGTTCGATTCCAGCTGGGGACCCTGCATGTGGTCGCTGTGGTTGCTGGGGGCGTGTTCTCTCCTCTGCGTCATCAGTGCCTGTCTCCCCATGTCCCCTATAGGGTAGGTAGCCTCACAAAAAACATGCAGTAATCCAGGACTCCAAACTGCCTCGCCCTGGCCAGCCGGGGCTTGATGGAGGGGAAAGGAACTGGTTGGAATAATGTGTTCCTTCCACATGCTACATCGAACCAGGGAAACCTGTCAGGTGAAAAGAAGACTCCTCATGCAGTGAAGGAAGCATGAGGTCAGTCCGTTGCTCTCCCCAGATTGGCGGATTGTAGAGCCCAGGATCACATAAAAAAAATGGGTTACAAAATCGTGGGATAAAAAAAATATTTATTGACATTAATCCAGGTTTACTGTGAAAATTAAAACAGAGATTAAAAAACTAAACCAAGATTAAAAGGATGGTTACTAGCATGATTGCTAGTAAAATGTGACAGAAGTAGCATGTGCTTGAATTCATATTTAGAAAAGGTTTCAGATGTAAGAATTCTGAGATGATGGAATGATGATGGATAATGATGGTCATGGAAGGGGAACCTTCTGAAAGCTTCATGGGCAAAGATAATCAACTTCAAAATCTCAAAAAATAGGTCAAAATGACCTCTCAGTCATGCTAGTAAACCTGATTGGTGAAAACTAGGTGTAAAGTTTGGTGCAACTGGATTTATGGACTATATTTATTTTTATTGGGTTTTTCTTCAACATAACATAACATAACACGGTGGGAGAGGGGGAAAAAAGAGAACGCCAGGCAAAAAAAACAAAACAGATAACGAAAAAACAAACCAACAAAAAAACAAATAACAGATTCACACGCATGCACACACACACACACACACACACACACACACACACACACACACACACACCATGCCATTTTGGTCACACCGTAACTACACCACTTGACGTCCAATTAATGTAGTTTATAGTTTTAGTACTTGGGCCCATAGTACCAGAAGGTAGGAGGGGGAGTCATTCATGGATGCCGGGAAAGTGATTCCCTCTGCATAGGCAAGGAAAGGGTCCCATACTTTGTACCTCACTGTATCTAATCCTTTCAAGCTGCAAATTATTAAAAATATCTCTCAGCCATTGTGTATGGGACGGCGGGATGGGCGATTATCTCATAAGTATTAGGCGTCTTGCCAACTGCCAACTGTTTGGCAGTTGAGAAATGCCAAACAGCGCTGTAATGGCGTTAGGCACTAAGTGTCCCAGTTAATACTGTAAGTGTCTCAAAGATTTCAGTCCAGAATGTGCTCAGAGACGAACATGACCAAAACATGTGTGCGTGTGTTACCGGTGTCTGATGGCATTTTCACAGGTAGGATCAATGTTATCGTATATTTGTTCGGCCCAAAACATTGTGCTTGTTGTCATGATTTGTCACAACTCAAGTTGGCTTTGTTCGACGTTAAAAGGTCTTTAAAAATTCTATGAGAAAAATGAACGAGGAATCATTTCCTGGGCCCTGGTAGGGTGCGGGTCTGCAATGCTCTATAGGCTACAGAGCATAATGTTGTTGCTCTGTGTGTCAAAACCAGACCCAACCATCTCATTAAAACAACTGTAATATTCCTAAAACGTTTAAGAAAATGTGTGTAACAAGAAACTCTTAATTTCTAGCATTTCAGTTGGATTTTGGAGTTATATTGGTTTGTAATATTTATTGCGACCATAGTTCGCAGATTACTATGAAAACCTGCAAAACCTGGCTGTTGCTCCGTCACGCCTCCATATGGTTGTCAGTCCCTCACACCTTGTGACACGCTTCTCCATATATGAAGATCACGACACTGACCTCATCAAACCCTGGATAACCATATGGAGCCGGACCGCTTTTTGCACGAGTCCCTCCTGCAACTTGCGCATCTCCACAGTGCCCTGCTCAGAACTGAACAGCCCCTCCCTCTCCCGCACTGGGGTGGACACTGGGGGGGCACTGTCTGGGGAGCCGGGGAGGCACTGGGGGGACACTGCAGGGGGCACTGGGGGGGCACTGTTTGGGGAGGCACTGGGGGAGGCACTGGGGGGGCACTGGGGCGGACACTTGTTCTGTGGTGAGGTTATCTTTCTCCTTAAGGTGTCCTGGTATGTGTCTTACCGTGTTTGTGTCGTCCTGGATCAGTTGTTTCAGGCTGGGAGCACAGCATCTGCAGGTTCCCAGTTTGATAATGGCTGGAAGGGTGGTATTTCCCTCCCCTGTTCCATTCCAAAGTGTGCAGCTAGTTTGAGTCTGTGGTTATACTGGGAGAGGTCCTTCTTTAATCTGTTTGTCTGTTGTTTGTCTAGGGTCGGGACAAATGACAGTCCTTTTTCCAGCAGTTCGGTCTGATGTTGATCTGGTAATGGGACAGGTTCATTATGTGTCTCCCCAGACAGTGCCCCCCGTGCCCCCCGGTGTCCCCCCAGTGCCCCCCCCCCCAACTGTCTAGGGAGGCACTGGGGGGGATTCTTTTTGGAAAGAGGCCCATGAGAGGAGCCAGGAAAAGCCAGGAAAATGATACTTGTGAAGTGTTAAGCAATATATACCGACATACATACCCAGCCGATCGCAGTACTTGCGCACTCTGCTTGTGCAAGTAACTATACCATTGTGCACCACCATCATGCACCACATGGAAGTTTTATAACCACCACAGACACCAACACTGTCTACACCTCTACCATCCACCTGATCCAGATGAGCTCTCATCTCGAGCAGCCTGCAGATCCGACTCTAGTCAGCCATATGCAGGAATGATTTATCTGTGATATAGGCTAGTTAGTACATTGACAGGCCAACTGGCTCACCAATGCTTGATCTTCATAAAGCATTAGTATCAGCATCAGTCAGTGACATGTATGTCCATTGTGATTTTAAATATGTTAACAGTGAAGACAGATATAGACAAAAGTTTTTATTGCTAATATTATGACATATACATTGGTTGGCATGACATACATTGGTTAGACCCATCCATCCATAACCGCTTATTTAGAGTCGGTTCACAGAGTTAGCAGTTCCAGCAGGGGAACCAAGACCTTTAATACCCTTATATACTGTAGATAGCCCAGCTTTGACAAGGGAATCCTGAGGCATTCCCTGGTCACTGTAGAGATACACTCCCTTCAGTCCTGACTCCTGGGTCTGCTCCATGACCTCCTCCCAGCTGGAGTAGGGTAGTAGGTCGGGACTCGGGAGTGGCTTATTGTCAGTATCAGCCGGTAATACGCGGGAGTCTATCCCCGTTACAATGCGCTAGACCCCTGGTAGATGGATTGCTGAGGTTGAGCGCTACCATACCTACCATCAGCTCCCAGTAGTTCCCGCACCCGCACCCCCCCCACCCGTGCTACTCATTCGCTGAGTTGGCGGTGCCCGGTATCGAAACAATGAACTTGTGGTCCAAAGGCGAGAGCTCTACCGACTTAGCTACCCGGACACAGATGGATGTGCCTTGAATACCGACTACTAGGACGCATAGATGCCCAAACCACTTCATATGCAAGGTGAGCTTCCCACCGTATCCCCAAGGGAGATGCCAGCCATCCTCCTGAGAAAATGCATTTCTGCGTCTTGTATCTGCGATCTCGTTCTTTTTCAGTCATGACCCACATTTTATGACCATAGGTGAGAGTAGGAGTAGGAGTAGGAGAGTAGGCTGACCGACAGATTGAGAGCTTTGCCTTCTGGCTCAGCTCTTTTTGATCACAGCGGTGTGGTAAATCGAATACAATACTTCTCCCGCTGCTCAGATTCTCTGGCTGATCTCACACTCGATTCTAATAAAACCCTGAGATACTTGAACTCCCACACCTTTGGACTAAGGACTCATAGCCTATACCTGTTGAGAACCACCACTTCAGATTTAGATGCTGATCCTCATCCCAGCCACTTCACACTTGCCTGCGAATTGTGAAGAGTGCTGAAGGTGACAGACATACTAACAGTAAGGAGATGTTTGGTTTGGTTTAATGACAATGTGGGTTGTATGTGAATCTTTCACCTGGCTGGGACCTAGCCACACGCACGCACGCACGCACGCACGCACGCACGCACGCACGCACGCACGCACGCACGCACGCACGCACGCACACACACACACACACACACACACACACACACACACACACACACACACACACACACACACACACACACACACACACACAGTTACAGTCAAAACTCATCTGTTCTCCCTCACCTTTAATTGCACCTGATTTACCTGTATTCTGATTTCCTGCTCTGTGCTATTGTATCATGCCGTGTTTTATATTTTATTGTCTCTTTTTCCATTGCTTTATATTGCTATGCTCTGTTGTTTTACCCTGTTCAGACTTTGGTCAGCCTTGTGCTATAAATAAAGTATGATTTGACTTGATGGGTCCATTTGGTTCCTATAACTATCATTTAGCTGGGGACCCCCTGGAACTCCCTCAAGGACCCCTAGGGGTCCCCGGACCCCACTTTGGGAACTACTGGTCAACATGATGATGTCCTAGCTGTGTGCTTTTATAAACACCCAGAAAGAATATTGCTGCAAATGATCGCTTAAACAATCCTGCTGGATTTACAGTACACAGTAATACAGCTTCATATGAACTACATTTCCAGTAGTTTTGTTCCCACAGTAATACTGGTATTAGATGTACTGTACCATACGTCCATAACTCAGTGTGACGGCCCTGCCCCCTCTGCCTCACTGTAGGCTAGCCGGCAGCCTCTGTGATGGCAGAGTGGAGCAGGCCGTCAGCCCAATTGTGCTCACCTGAGGTGGGTGGAGCTTAGGGCAGTATATAGGGAGCTCTCCTGGCTGCAGCTCACTCTCTCGCTGTCCTCTCTGCAAGCAGGACCGCCTACGGGTTGCCACCTGGCTCAAGGGCCTAACCACCCGTTTGTTTCAGTTATGTTTTGCACCAGTTCATACAACACGCACACACCACTCTCCACACATCCATACACTGCAAACATTACTGATAACCGATATCCTCACATCCCACCCTTCATTATTTTGCTATTCTTTATTTACTTTAATATAATAAATATCATTTAAAACGTTTATACTCATGTGTGGACTCCCTGTTTTTGCCATGCATCCCCTAGTGCATGACACTCAGGCTCTCAACAAGACAGATTTTACAGAAACCAATTTAATTGATTTCCTTCTCAAGTCACTTCACAGATGTACCCGTTGCCCCATCTAGTGGACAAAAGATAACATTGTACCTTAGGGTCTATCTACACTCCCTTTCTGAGTGGTGCAGCCACTACAAAGAAACAGCAGAAAGTGTGTGTGTGTGTGTGTGTGTGTGTGTGTGTGTGTGTGTGTGTGTGTGTGTGTGTGTGTGTGTGTGTGTGTGTGTGTGTGTGTGTGTGTGTGTGTGGTGCCAACAGGTGCCAAAGTGGCACTGTTGAGCTTCACACTGTGCACAGGTGCATGATGGGAAGCTAAGTTTTTTGTGTAACTCATGAATGGATGGAATATACATTTATTGAGGGGCGCCCTCCTATACACAGGTTTAATGTTTGTCTTTAGTTCAATGTTTGTTTGACAATGAAGGGAAAATTTTGCCTCTCTGTTTGTTTTACATCACCATTACATCACCTAATCAACATGAGTTAGACTTTAATATATTAGCGCCCCTCACTTCACACGGGTGTGATTTTTGAATATAAAATGAGGAATATATTTTATGGTTTGGCGATGAATTGGATCTGCTTTTTAGGTCCTCTGATAAAGCACATCAGTCCCAAGTTCCCAACCATATAGGGACTCTGAATCCCCCGTACCTAAACAGCAGATCCAAAACGACAGGTGATAGCTGGGGTGAAATGAAATGAAATGATTACTATATTTACCCAGGGTATCTGGGCTAAGCTCAAGAACTTGTTTCCAGCCAGGCCCTGCTCATAGAACATTTCATCGTAGTGGTTCAATGCCTTGTTCAAGGGCACTTCAGCTGTGTTAATTTTAACGTGTCGGACCGCTGATTCGAACTGGCGACCTTCCGGTATCAAGACCGTAGGCTGCTCCACAGAGCTCGGGTCCGTAGGCTGCTCCACAGAGCTCGGTCCCGGAAACACTGGAGAGGAGAAGAGAAGATGAGTCAGTGGCAGGTCCACAGAGGGGAGAACAAAGCACAGTAACTGACGTTTAACTGTCTAACTCTAAGCACTGAGGACCTACGTCTGGCTGTCTAACTTGACCAACCGTAGACTGGAGACCAACTGGCGCCGAGCTGAAGACAGGGCTGGCTCTTGTAGCCTCATCAGCTGCTTGCAGATGACGCTCAGGTGGGGAGGTTGTAACTGAGAGACAGGTGCATTGAGATTGAAGCCAGACAGCTTTCTAATCTCCTAATATGGAGGACAACATGCAAGTCTGATGTTTCTTTCCCTTTTATCCGGGGTATATAATATCTTCTCATAGTGACCATATAAACTTGACCATACAAACTTTACAATAGATTTAAACTAAAAACACTTTGGCAAACAACACCAATGATCTCATCACACCAATGACATCAATCACCACTAAACCGCCGTCTTCCCGATTTGGCCTCTTCTCCATCAGCGCGCCCGGTGTAGATGTCTAGCAGATTTATCTTCACCCCCGGACCCTGGCACCTTTGTCTTCAAAAGTCCCCTCAACGGTGGTAGGGCCTCGCAGTGGGTCCGTCTTGGCCTTGACCCCTGGCGTAACCTCGGCCGTATCTTCCTGGAATCTTCTGCTGCACATCCTTCTCCAGATTTGTTGTTGAAGATGCCCCATAGCACATTTGACATCTGACCAAACTGACTGACACTGATATAGAACAATATATTGCTGTCAGGTGGAAACCTTGTATGACCAAAACCATTCCTTTACATAATAACAAATAAATAAAATAGTTAAAATAGCCTATCTACAAGCTCACAGTGCATCCTATTCATATCTCGACATGTTGGGAGCTTGTACAGTACATCTGCTATTTTTAACTGTGGACCACCACCGCCGCAAATATAAAAGCAGCTGGTAATAATATGACTATGTCATCATTTCTTCTTTACTTATATTGACCAATTTAGTAGGCTATAATTTAGTATAGCCTTGTAAGGTTTAACCTCGTCAGATCCCCACATAGCGTAAACTTACAAGTCTATACGACTCTGAGAAATTCAAAGTTTCAACACCAAAGTAGTAGTAGTTGTAGCAAACTGGACATTTGGACTGAAAGTTTCCTCGTGTTGGGCTTCTGTTTTTGCCAATTTTTTATTTGTATTATTTCTCATAAGCGCAGCTCCGTTCAGTTCGTTGTGCTTCACGTTCCACACAGCCGTCTGCCTTGACTTCTGTGTGTGGCTGAGTGGCAGCGGTGGCCGAACGGATTGCGGAGCGGTCTTGATACCGGAAGGTCGCCAGTTCGAATCAGCTGTCCGACACGTTAAAATTACCACCGCTGAAGTGCCCTTGAGCAAGGCATTGAACCACTACCATGAAATGTTCTATGAGCAGGGCCTGGCTGGAAACAAGTTCTTGAGCTTAGCCCAGATACCCTGGGTAAATATAGTAACTTTGCTTTGCTGACTGCTGCGGGCCGGTGTGAGCTAGCCCCTCCCACCCCTCACTGCAAAATCGGGTAGGAAAAATGGGGACGCAGCTGTAGCACATGCATGCACAGGTGCATGATGAGAGGCAGTACAGTACAGACTACATAGTTCGACAGCCAATAGTCCAACAGCCAATAGTCCGACAACCAATAGTCCCACAACCAATAGTCCCACATCCAATAGTCCGACAACCAATAGTCCAAAAGCCAATAGTCCGACAGCCAATAGTCCCACAACCAATAGTCCCACAGCCAATAGTCCGACAACCAATAGTCCGGCTATTCCAATAGTCCGACAACCAATAATCTGACAACCAATTGCCGACACCCCAAAAGCACCACTCAGTTCAGACGGGTCTGATTTTTAATCAAGCACAGCCTACTATAGTGAAAGACATTGACTATGAAAAGTGTAGAACTCATCCCTGAGTGACATTTGAGGGTCATTAAATCACTGATGTGTTCTTCAAACCATCAAGTGACTTGTTTAATTGGTTGTCTGATTGATTGAATACTTTATTAACGGCAGGTCACATTTAACTATGGAATCTTGCATTTCCCGTCAGTGTGTCACACCAGGCAAGCCCCCAGGTCATCGTGACATCACATGACATCAGCCACCATATATGGGACATTGTAGAAGAGCAAGGAAGACAGGGTTGATTGAGACAGGGGAAATTATACTTCCCCTTCATAGCATTACTAATACTAACTGCTAACTCTAGAGCAGAGTACATCTCTCTGTATGCCTGCTTTACTGTTTGTTTTTGTACCCCACAGTCTGTTTTAGGGATGTCCCGATACACTTTTTTTGTTCCCGATCCGATCCCTATACCACAATTTCTGTGTTAGCCGATACCAATACCGATACCAGTGTTGTGATCTCATGTTGTGCTTATAGCTATCTAGCTAATGTAGGCTATATATCTCGTGTAGTGTTTATAGCAGACTCCTCACTCAAATGTGCACTTGCAGTTCTGGCAACTCGAAAGCAAACAGCACATGCCCCAACATTTTATTTACCTGCCATAGTGTTTCGCAGATACCGATATGACCCAATATGACAAATAAGGGCCGATACCGATACAGTATCGGGACATCTCTAGTCTGTTTGTATTCCTGTCAATATCTCTGTCTGTCTGTATTGTTGCCAACACATCTATCTGGGTTTATACATGTATAGCCTATCTGCCTCCCTGTCTGCCATAGTCAAGGGGTGTGTGCGTGCATGCATGTGTGGATTTAATTCAACTTGCCTCAGCACAGCAGTGTAGAAATATTGCCATGTCCCAATGTAGGTGAGAGAGAGAGAGAGAGAGAGAGAGAGAGAGAGAGAGAGCTAAGAGGTGTTCCAATTTCCTGGGCTGCCAGTAGCGTCAATCTCTTCTGCCACTCCTGAGATATCTGGCATCAATCAATCTCTCTCGCTCTCTCTTGTGCTTTCTATCTCTCACACACACACACACGCACGCACGCTCGCACGCACGCACGCACACACGCACGCACGCACGCACGCACGCACGCATGCACGCACGCACACACGCACGCACGCACGCACGCACGCACACACACACACCTCTCATCTCACTGGCAGTTATATACACCATTTTCTGGTCATCTTCAATTTATGTTCTCTCACACGCACGCACGCACGCACGCACGCACGCACGCACGCACGCACGCACGCACGCACGCACGCACGCACACACACACACACACACACACACACACACACACACACACACACACACACACACACACACACACACACACACACACACACACACACACACACACACACACACACACACACACACACATTTTTGGAAGGAGGGGAGGATGAAGAGGAAGGGTGGGTGAGAGAGGCTGAGGGTGTGGAGTTGAGGACACGTTGAGGGTTGAGTGGATGTGATTACAATTAGGAGGAATACTGAATGTAGCAATGAGAAGATAGGAGAAAGCGGACAATAAGAACACGAGAACAGGTGCTAGGACATTCGGTAACACTTTACTTTAAGGGACAAATTATAGGCCTTAATTAAGGCTTAATTAAGGCTTGGGTGATGCATTAGTTATCATGAACTATCATTAAATCATCATTCATTCCTTGTCTTCTTCAATCAATTAATGCTTAAGTAACCCATTACTTAACCATTACTTAACCTCCGTTAATCTATCAGTAGCTAAGCCTGTTATTTAATGTGGTGTGTTTGTAGATCTGTTATTATCGGTCAGTTCTATGCCCAGGATGAGTGCTCATAGGCGGGTAGGATTAGTGAGTTGACTCGGTCTCCGAAACTGGTTCTAAAACTTCCGGGGGTCTCGCATGTTGGGCTGGCTCACCTGGGGGTCGCAGGAGGACCCCCCTAATCCTACCCGCCTATGAGCACTCATCCTGGGCATAGAACTGACCGATAATAACAGATCTACAAACACACCACATTAAGTAACAGGTAACAAAGTAATGGTTAAGTAATGGGTTACTTAAGCATTAATTGATTGAAGAAGACAAGTAATTAATGCTGATTTAATGATAGTTCATGATAACTAATGCATCACCTAAGCCTTAATATAGGCTTAATTAAGGCTTAATTAAGCCTTAATTTTGTCACTTTAAAGTAAAGTGTTACCGGACATTCTAATGTCATATGTGACCACTAGGCTAATCCTTAAGTCCACTGTTCGATCCCCGCTGTAGACCCGTTTTGCTCGTCTTCCCTCTTTGCCCAAGTTTCCTCTTTCCCTATAGTCTACATGCACCGTCCTGTGTAAACAAATAAACAAAGTGCTCTATATTCTACGACTTGCATCTCAGACTGGGCGTATACTGATCAATGAGTCTCCACACGGACGTTGCCAATATATCTTGGCTCTAATATCACCATGACAAATTCCTGCAAATTGCTGCATTCATTGCACTTGGCAGATCAAATTAGAATTGATTCGGATACTGCTCAAAAATAAAATGATTTAAGGCAGAACGAGCTGATCTCTGGCTTATTTGGCTTTTGGTTTCTATGCTTTTTTCTATGCTTTATTTTTTTCAATATTAAAATGCATATATATATATATATATATATATATATATATATATATATATATATAAAATAATCACACCTGTGTGAAGTGAGGGGCGCTCTTACCATCATACACATACAAGCATCATAATACATCATCTCATTCCGGCCAATGAGAATTTGCGTCCTCACTCCTGATCACCTTCAGCTGTGTGTTTACGCAATGTTTGTGTTTACACAAACACTCAAAACTTTCCATTCATTGTCAATAGCATTTAATGTTTGTGTTAGGACAACGTTTGTACCAGTTCAGTGGTTATAGCGCGCCGTAGGGAAATCTGTGGATAAAACCTGGTTAATCACATAATAAGACCAGCCAGAGGCGGCAGTGGCTCAGGTGGTAGAATGGTTTGATCTCCAGTTCCTCCTCGCTTCATGTCAAAGTGTCCTTGAGCAAGACACTGAAACCCAACTGTTGCTGAAGAGCAGTTCCAAGTGGGTGGGTGTATATGTATTTCTCCACTCTCATTGTCTGTATGTCATGAGAGCAGGACCTAGTGACTTTTGTCTCTTATTACTTGCGCAAGCAGAGCGCGCAAGTACTAGTTTCGCCAGACGATGCGTATGCACCGTCCCAGCAAATGACGTACAGTAATGACTACTTGGGCCTGATACGGCAGTGGTGCCAGACTACATACATGTATACATAGGAGCATTACCTCTAATCCTCCCGACACTAAAACATATCGTCATTAAGTCACCATCGAAAACCAATTACACGCTGGCATTACGTCATCATTGAGAGCTAGTCATCATTGAGAGCTAGCATATGACGCCAGTTATACCCTGACGTCATATGCTGGGACGGTGCATACGCATCAAAAGTAACCACAGTATACCACTAATCAACTTACAAATTACATAGAGGCATTTCCTGTAATCCACCCGACATTGATCGAGATATACGTCACCATCGAAGGCATTGGGTCCTTTAATCCACATCTTTATTACGTCATCATTGAGAGCTAGTCATCATTGAGAGCTAGCTATACCAGTTATACCAGGACGTCATATGCTGGGACGGTGCATACGCATCAAAAGTAACCACAGTATACCGCTAATCAACTTACAAATTACATATACATATACATAGAGGCATTTCCTTTAATCCACCCGACCCACCTGAAAAGTTATTTGGGGTCCTTGTGCCTTTAAATGATGTCAGCAAATTGAGGATCATCACAAGCTGTACCTCTTCCTCTAATTAGACTCTGTCTATTGTGATTGGTTGATTCTTTTTCAAATGTTTGTATATAAGTAACTCTGTCAAAATGATGTGTTATGCCTGAGGAAGGTCCCTAGTGACCGAAACCTTGCTTCATTAAATAAGACAATACTCTTGTGCCGAGCAGATACAGTGTGCGGGTGTACCTTATTGCTTTCATTGATGTCCACTGGCCTACGCACCTGTGCATACGCCTGATTGCTAGGTGTGCGATAGTTTTCTCCTACAGTCTGCACACCGACAACAAATGCTCTTCAGTTGCTCCTGGATCCTAGTGTCCTAGGCTGCGCTCCTACTATAAATGTACAGCCAGAGCCTGGCCCGAAGCCCAACACATATGTGACAAATTCGGGTCCCGACGGGCTCGGGCCAAAAACCTAAGCTCTTGTACGTGGCTCCACCATCGGAGTGTGAATGGACACACATTGTAAAGGGCTTTCAAAAAAGGTGCTATAGAATTGCAGATTATTTGACCCACCTTGTCTTAAGTTATAATACCTGTGTTTCAGTTTCAGCCATGTATGAGTTTCATCTTGTATTTAAAGATCTGAGGGAACATGATGTTCATGGTTAAAGGACAACTTTATTTTTTTTCAACCATGGTTCATGTTTTAGGTTGTTATTAGAGAAAGTAAAAGATGAGTTGTTTTTCATTTGCTGCTTTCTTTCGTTTTAGCGATTTTAGTTATTTTTGACAGGGGGTGCATGGGGGAATTCGTACATGTATTTTTTTTTACACCATTTTATAGCGATTTTTTATTTATTTATTATTTACTATAGTCCTACTAGACCCCATGCAGGAAATTATCTGGCCACAAAAGTTCACAGGATCTACTGAATGTGAATGTACTATAGGGGGCTGCCATACTGTTAGTGGCAGCGGTGGCCGAACGGATTGCGGAGCGGTCTTGATACCGGAAGGTCGCCAGTTCGAATCAGCGGTCCGACACGTTAAAATTACCACCGCTGAAGTGCCCTTGAACAAGGCATTGAACCACTACGATGAAATGTTCTATGAGCAGGGCCTGGCTGGAAATAAGTTCTTGAGCTTAGCCCAGATACCCTGGGTAAATATAGTAATCATTTAATTTCATTTCAACATGTCAGTTTGTCACCCCTTCACATTCAGTAGATCCTGTGATCTTTTGTGGCCAGATGTAATTTCCTGGGGTCTAGTAGGACTAAAGTAAAAAATTGCTGTGTAAAAAAATACATATTTAGCCCCATGTTCAAATGCCCCCCCACCCCCCTGTCAAAAACAGCTAAAATCCCTAAAACGAAAGAAAGCAGCAAATAACACTCACTTTTACTTTCTCTAATAACAACCTAAAACATGAACATTGGTTGAAAAAAACTGAAGTTGTCCTTTAAACAACTTAAAAAAAACACTCCAATCATGCCAGGTTGCACGACTTCCAAGTGTTATGCAAAGCATTGTTTGTATTGTTGTATTGTGCTTTCTGCTTTGCTTTGGCAATGTAAACGTATGTTTTCTCATGCCAATAAAGCCCTTTGAATTGAATTGAAATTGTATGCTGTTGGCCAGTAGAGGGCAGTATATTAATTGAATAAGAAAAGCACCACAGACACTGCAGTACAGTGTGCGTTAGATAAGTTATAGGACTTATTTAAGCCCAGAATAAGGACAGCTCTGCTCTGCTCCAGTTCATGTTTCATAGCTGCTGATTAGAGAGCTGTTTTATAATGTCACCTCATTGGGAAATTATCTGTGTGATGCAATTGCAAAACTCTAACCTCAAAGTACCAAGTGATGATTGAATGCTGAATATCCAGTGCTGTACGCCTGCACAAAATAGAGATGCAATTGTCCATGTGCCTTAATGTGCTCATAGTATCACAAGTGGGGTCCGACCTTGTTCCTATCAGGAAGTTAATTGCCATTGCACTGGTGTCATCATTTCACTAAAACATTAGACATGGAACACAAACTGAATGCTAGCTAACAGTGTTGTCTGGAGATGGATACATTCCAGGGAATGGGTTTAAAATGCATTGTGTGTTCCTCTACTAAAAATGACGCTTGAATGAGATTTTGTGTAATTTGAGATCAGGGTGTACTCCATAATGCTGGTCAATGGAACTCATGTGATTTTGGGGAATGAGATATAGGCTTCACTGATTTTGTGTCACAAATGCTTAAGTTCCACATTTGTATTCTTTGAATGCAATGATGACATTCAGATCAGCTGTTATGTATTCTGGATTCAGACAATAGAGGGGGCATGTATTTATCCTGTTTTCATGGGTAGTATTTTTGGAACTCTTTATTTGTCATTGTGGGTGACCTTGACTGTTGGTAATTTGGTATGCACTGAATAATGTAATTGACTGAATTCCGACTGCAGCAGCAGCAGGTAATGAATTTATCAGTGATTATGTATCCACCTTTATCCCGGAGCAAAGCACAAGAGAACATGGAGGCTACAGGAAAGCATTTGTACCTCACAGATAACCATACAAGCTGTACACTGGCCGAGATAACACGGCCTCCTCCCTATAGACAAGCCGCAGAAGGATAGACTTAGAACAAAATATCTTTGTCTGTCTTGGTCTTTCTCCATTTTGTCTGTTTCTCAGTTCTGCATTTGTCTGCCTGTAAAATCCTATTTTAACTCAACATTGAGATTGTGCAAATGTAACCAAATTATACATTCCCAGAGGTACTACATGGAATAAATTATACTGAGGATTTACAGTTTGTGTCATGGTCCCACACATCCACTCTTTATCTGTGATCTGCTGCCTGACAAACCTCTTTGTAGCCTACAGCATGGCACAGTAATTATGTCGAGATTCAAGAACAGATGTATTGTACAGTGTTTGTACTCAATACCGGTGTATGTCAGTCAGTCTCCCTCCAAAACAAAATGTTCCCAAATATGGGGATGACTGTTTGATGTTACAGGTAACGAAACACGTTCCATACATGTCAATAGTGATAACTTTTATGTCACCAAACAATACACAACACCTTTAACTTAAATTACATCAATGTCTTCAATGCATGAGCCTGGACAAAATAGATCTATGTAAACTAAACTAGTACATTGTAATGCAAATACTTTAACTCAAGTAAACTTTGAATTCCAGAGTTTTACTTGTAACGGAGTATTGATACTTATATAATATTTGAGTACTATACAAATGTTTTATAAACCATTTTATGGGGAATGATTTTCACTGCAGCTGAATATTGGAGGGGCTATAGCGACCCTTAAAAAAATGAAATATAGATATTATATATGCACTATGCAAATATGTTGGATGTGATATTTTGATATAGGAGCTTTCTATGGTGTATTATGTCAACATTAATATATGAATCTGGATGTGGAATATAGGAGCTAATATGATGCAATATTATGAACATGAATATGTCAATATATGAGAGCTATAATCTAGATATGATGCATATGTCATATTTATCTACATATATATGCACATATATGGACCTGAATGTGGCATATATGTTGCATATATGTCTCATAATGCACATATATGAACATGTAAGTTTCATATGAGTCCTTTCCGTGTTAACCCACTCTACCATACAGATCATACATTGTATTAATATACTCTACCATACAGATTGTATAAGTTATATTGTATTAACATACCGTACTCTACCATACAGATCATGTAAGACAAGTTGTATTGTATTAACATACTCTCTCATACAGATTGTATAAGTTACATTGTATTAACCTATATGTGCCTATATGTGTGTGTGTGGGTGGCTGGCTGGCTGGCTGGGTGGGTTCGTCTGAGCACGAAAACAACATGGTTGATTTTCACCACCTGTGCGCAACCTAACACACACAAACACACACGCACATATTAACTGTATATATGGTGATTTTGGGTGTGCCAGTACAGTACAGTGACAGTACAGTACAGTACAGTAGACTAGAGGGTACAGTAGAGGGACCCCCACATGGTAACTCTGTCATTTCTCAACCGTTTCGGACTCGGGGCGGCTCACCGGAATTGGACCGGCACCCTGGGTGCGTTCCTGTGGGTTAGGGTTAGGGTGGAACTTCCGCCCCGCTAAAAACGGCAAGCCGTCACCACAAATGTGAAGAGGTCAGCACATTTGGGCAAGTGGCTGTGGCCACGGCCGAATTTAGCCCAAGGAGTGTTTTTCGTGCAAAACTAATTGCAGATGGATTCAGTCATTCAGAATCATGAAAACCCCCACATGCTAATTTTGAGAATTTTGCCTTATAGGTTGTTGGTACACCAACTTTCAGCAGCTGTCACAAAGTTTCCCAAGGGAAACAAATTGGAACAAATTTGTGGTCCCAACCAAGAGTTCCTTCCTAGAAATGTAGTGGAGTCAAAAAAGTACAATATTTAAAATGGAAGAATATTTAAAGAGTGAAAGTCTTTACAGTAAAATATACACAACACACCAGAGACAGTGTAACAATAGAGTATGCATCACATTTCCACTGGGACAACCCCCCCCCCCCCCCTCATCTGAGTGGACACCCCCCCCCCCCCCCCCCTCATCTAGACTATGAGTGGACACGCCCTCCCCCTCATCTACACTGAGTGGACACGCCCCCTCATCTAGACTGAGTGGACACACCCTCCCCCTCATCTACACTGAGTGGACGCGCCCTTCCCCTCATCTAGACTGAGTGGACACACCCTTCCCCTCATCTAGACTGAGTGGACACGCCCTCCACCTCATCTAGACTGAGTGAACACGCCCTTCCCCTCATCTAGACTGAGTGGACACGCCCTTCCCCTCATCTAGACTGAGTGAACACGCCCTCCCCCTCATCTAGACTGAGTGAACACGCCCTCCACCTCATCTAGGCTGAGTGGACACGCCCTTCCCCTCATCTAGACTGAGTGAACACGCCCTTCCCCTCATCTAGATTGAGTGGACACGCCCTCCCCCTCATCTAGACTGAGTGGACACGCCCTCCCCCTCATCTAGACTGAGTGGACACGCCCCCTCATCTAGACTGAGTGGACACGCCCTCCCCCTCATCTAGACTGAGTGGACACGCCCCCTCATCTAGACTGAGTGGACACGCCCTTCCCCTCATCTACACTGAGTGGACACACCCCTCATCTAGACTGAGTGGACGCGCCCTCCCCCTCATCTAGACTGAGTGGACACGCCCTCCCCCTCATTCAGACTGAGTGAACACGCCCTTCCCCTCATCTACACTGAGTGAACACACCCTCCCCCTCATCTAGACTGAGTGGACATGCCCTCCCCCTCATCTAGACTGAGTGGACACGCCCCCTCATCTAGACTGAGTGGACACACCCTCCCCCTCATCTAGACTGTGTGGACATGCCCTCCCCCTCATCTAGACTGAGTGAACACGCCCTCCCCCTCATCTAGACTGAGTGAACACGCCCTCCCCCTCATCTAGACTGAGTGGACATGCCCTCCACCTCATCTAGACTGAGTTGACACGCCCTCCACCTCATCTAGACTGAGTGGACACGCCCTCCCCCTCATCTAGACTGAGTGGACCCGCCCTCCCCCTCATCTAGACTGAGTTGACACGCCCTCCCCCTCATCTAGACTGAGTGGACCCGCCCTCCCCCTCATCTAGACTGAGTTGACACGCCCTCCACCTCATCTACACTGAGTGAACACACCCTCCCCCTCATCTAGACTGAGTGGACATGCCCCCTCATCTACACTGAGTGAACACACCCTCCCCCTCATCTAGACTGAGTGGACACGCCCTCCCCCTCATCTACACTGAGTGGTAGCAGGACATTGCGTTTTTGAAAACGAGCGTTTCCAAGCTCTGACACTTATTGGAAATAATCACCTGCACGGAATTTCTTGACAGAAATTAAGTAACTCATAACATATCTACGGTGGATTTTTATGAAACAAACACTTTGCAGATAGAAAGAGGATAATTCAGGCTTTCCATACACTGCAAAGTTGGTGAGTTTAACGTTTAATACAATCAGATAAGTCTTTTCTGTTTGGATGTATGGGCTGTCAAGGTCCAGAAAGTAGTTTTTTGCCACTCAGTAGGCGTTCACGCACAACTTCCAGGTATGATGATGAAGTAACACTCATGGCCTCTGTTTATATCACTAGAGACACCAGAGAGAGACAGTCTTTATACAGTCAAATATACACACGACACCAGACAGTCTTCACAGTAAAATAGAGAACGCGTAACAGTTTATGTCCAGCATATATTCCCCACTAATCTCTTTGCCCTCATTGGCTGCATCCGTAACTCCTCCTGGAAATGGACGTGGCTTAAAGGAGAATGCCAGACTAGGCGTGTTCTTACCTCAAAGGGATATTTCCCGTTCAAAGAAATATGTGAGTAATTTAATCATCTACATCTTCTGAGGGGGCCGTGTTTTTTCTTTACTTAGATTTTTCATTTATTTTTAATATGTTTTTTTGGGAAAATTAAAAAAGATCGATTAAAAAAAGAAGAAAGAATAATTGAAAAAACATGGCCCACTCGCAAGGAGGACAGTATTAGTCACCAGAACCAAGGACGGGTGTTTTCGATGGATATATCATGGTTTGAAATTACAATGGGTTTGTATAGGAAGGGAGCATGTCAGAAATATCAAATATCTAAATACTGAATCGAGCAACTTAAAAACTGTCCTGGCTGTTCACAAAAGCCTGGGTAGACGATTGAATTACTCATTTATTTAAGTGAAACATCCCTTTAATCTGATGTTAGTATATCCTTATACTAGTCTGGAATAGAGGCTCTATGCACAGCAGCCATTTTGGAAATGACTTACTTCTGGACCTGTTCCGACTTCCTTCCTGTTACCGTTACCGATGATACAAATGAAGGCTCTGTTGCATTCTGCTCAAACAGAGTCAGTGTTAAGGATGCTACCGACACAGGCAGACAGACAGATACAGAGATCTCCATATATGGACACAAAAGGGACACAGACAGAAGGGTTAAAACAGGTGCTATGACAACGGCTATTGCAGACTATAGTTCCCAACTTGCATCGTTCCCAAGTAGGCCGGTGGCCGACGGGCACAGGTCTAGTGATATTAATGAAGGCTCTGTTCCATTCTGTTCAAACAGTCAGTTATACTAATTGAAGGCTCTGTTCCATTCTGTTCAAACAGAGTCAGTTATACTAATGAAGGCTCTGTTCCATTCTGGTCAACACAGTCTGCTATTGTGCACGTTGGCTCACTGGAAACACTCCGCTACACCAGTGGGTCTCAAAGTGTCCTTTGAGTGGGTTCCAAATGGTCCCGCACGGGTGTGTAACTCTGAGAGTGTACAAATGGAACCAAATGGACCCCCTAGGGGTCCCGGACCTCCCGCCTCAACTCACACGGGGTTGACAAACTGGTAGACTAGTCTCCGGGAGACGTCAGGCTTGCGTATGATGCCCTTCTTGTAGTACTGGCGAATGGATCGGCTCAGCTTGTCATAGTTCATAGCGGGACGGTTCTTCCTCATGCCCCACAGCCGGGCCACGTGAGCCGAGTCCTCTATCTTGAAGATCCCTGTTCACATAGGATCAGTGAAGACGGTCAAATATTATTGAAAACAAACAACAACAACATCATATAGACTACCGAAGTGCCTGACTGACGTCTCATACAAGCATCGTGGTCCAAAAATAAACAAATTGTCTCTGCGGTATTGTCGGGGAGGTGGCTCTGTATCGTTTACGATAGTCGGTCAGTTTTGCACAAACTAATGGCCTTGGGCTAAAAAACGGCCATAGCCGTCATCACAAATGTGATGAGGTCAGCAGCACATTTTGGGTACATTTGTGCAAGTGGCTATGGCCGTTCTTAGCCCAAGGAGTGTGTTTTGTGCAAAACTATTGCTTGGAATCGATTCAGAATCATGAAAACCCGATAGTTTGACACGTCACATGTTACTTGAAGCATAATGACATTTTGAAAATGTTGTCTTATGTACGGGTAGCTTATTAATGGTATGGTCACATATAACCCCCTATAAAACAAATTGCTTAATGATGAGCAGATGGATTCATGAATGTATGTATATAGATAATATAAAATATATACCGAATTTACCACTTAACATTATAAGAGATGTCTGGCGTATATAGACAGATATCTAAGTAACGGAGTGCAGCTGGCCCGACTGCCTCCCGTCTGTCTTAGTCTCGACTCGGACTCGACCCCCTCCCACACTCGATCTCACACACTCGATCTCACACACACACACACACACACACACACACACACACACACACACACACACACCTTTGTCCTTGTTGAGCCAGCGTATAGAGCGGCTGTAGTTGTGAGGTTTGAGCAGCAGCTCTCGGAGGAACTGCCACAGGTGGATGGGCTGATGGCTGATGGGGGGGCAGGACACCTCCTCTGGCCAGGGGTCCTCGGCACCTGCACGGGCACGCACGCACGCACGCACACACACACACACACACACACACACACACACACACACACACACACATACGCACACACGGACAAACAGGCACATCAGAGGACACCTATTTGACAGTTTGTAGAAGAGTGGCTCAAAGCCTCTGCCTGATGAGCTAAAAGTCTAATACCACCCGGTTCAAATGCTATCAATGCAATGACTGACTGAACGTGACATTATATCCCATTTAATCAGCCCATTGAATGGTATCAGTAGTAGGTCTACTGACCTAACAAGCCCATTGAATGGTATCAGTAGTAGGTCTACTGACCAACAAGCCCATTGAATGGTATCAGTAGTAGGTCTACTGACCTAACAAGCCCATTGAATGGTATCAGTAGCCGTCTAGGCGTCTACTGACCTACCAAGATCTTTGTGCGTTTCGGCTACTGTTTTGACAGCGACGGAGGGGCGGCATCTCAAGCAAACGTGAGCAACGACAAGCCCTGACACTGAATTTAACCACTTTGGAAGTTTTTAATTCTTTATTGTTTATGTTGCAGAGAATGACATTTGTTTGACTTTAAATATATATTGTGTGGTGCTTTATTGATAATTGATTGTTGACTCCATTGTAGGGAGCAATTCCCAGCTGTACGTGGGCAACATGCCAACATTGGTTTTGTGTAAAGTGGGAAATTGAGTACTCTAATTATTAATTATATTATTATGTGGACAAACTGGACATTTTGATGAGTAACTGAGTGTATGTGATATGTAATGTCTCTGGATGTAATGTTCAGACTTGGTATGGTCCAATGGGAGGGGCTTAGCCTATATAAGTAGGGAGACCTGCCAGTGCCTCTGGCCCACTGCTGAGTGAAGGTAGGACTGTGGAGGTGTGAAGACCAGGCCAATCTGTCCAGTTAATGTTGTACTTTTGTTCATTTTTGATCACTGGTCGTCTGTTCTAATCTGCAACAAGGACTCTCTTTTCAGAAACTTTCCAGTTTTTTACAATTTTCAACCAGTGCCTTTCGACAAACACTACCCACACTAGGCAGAGTGTGACAGTATCGCTTTGCAATGCAAATCGGTATCGAATCGTTTTGCAATGCAAATAATTGATTGTATCAATATTAAGTTGTGTGTTGTATTTAGCAATTTTGAGAAGAACAAAGAAAAAGAGGGTTTTAATTACTTTTCCATTCAATATTGCTACACTTGGTCTATCAATAAATGTGTGTATTCTCTGTGATATATCCATAATCATACATTTTATTTAACACAAGACATATCACTGTATTGATTTTAAATCATTGAATCACATCGTATTGTATCGCCATAATGAACCAATATCATCGATCATGTATGTATCGTATCGTCAACCATATATCATGATACGTATCGTATTGCTGTTGAAATGTACCGTTACACCCCCCTAGACCAGGGGTTCTCAACCCGTGGGTCGCGACCCCTCGGGGGGTCGCCAAATTATTTTAGGGGGTCCCCAAATTATTAAAAAAAAAAAAAAAAAAAGAAAGTTTTTTTTTTAGATTTTATTTTCACGATTTTTCAAAAATAGCAGACCTACAAGCTCGTAGCGCGCCACTCGGTGGCGCGCTATGAGCTTGTAGATCTGCTATTTTTAAATAGCTAAATTAGGTTATTGTAGCAGTCAATTTATATTGGGGGTCGGGAGGGGGCGGGGCGGGGCGGGGGTCCCGAGACGTTGCCAAAGCATTTTCGGGGGTCCCCGGCCAAAAACGTTGAGAACCCCTGCCCTAGACAATACACATGTAATATCAGAACTTGCCAGCTTTTCCATCTGCTAGAGGGCAGCGCTCCTTCATACCAGCAGCTGAAAACAAACAAGAAAGAAAGAAAGAAAGAAAGAAAGAGAGAAAGAAAGAAAGACAATCAATGTAATATCATCTGGATTTCACCACCCTCCCCACATGGTAAAACAGTGGTCCCCATCTTTTTTACACTGTACTATTTTTATATTAACATGTTTGAAGTGCTGGACCAGACCCGTTTTCTCTCACAAAATTAAAAACAAAAGCTGATCGAGCCTTTGCAAGTTTTGCCCCTACATAGACTATGGAATGAGCTCCCCTTCCACCTAAGAATTCTTCCCCCACCGAATCCACTCGAGGCACGATTCACTACAACGCAACGAAATCCTTTTGTTATACCAATATTATGAGGAGCCCATTTACTTCACATTAACATTATAAGAGAGCTTACGCGTCTGCCAGTGTTTTCTCTACCTATCAAATGAGAAGAAATAAAACTAATAAATCTGGTCTCGGTGTCGACTCGGTCTTGCCTCCCGTCGGTCTCTGTCTCGACTCGGACTCGACCCTCTCCCACAATCGGTCTTGACTCGGAATTGACCGAACTCGGACTCGACTCTGACTCTCTTTGGGTGGACTCAACTACAACAATATAATTGTCTGTGCACTTTACTTACTTACCCCCCCCCCCCCCCCCCCCCCCCCAAGTATCAGTGCTCCTACCTGACCTCCAGATGTCCAGGTGAGCGTACAGCATGTCTCCACACTGTGAGGAACGTTGTCTGAACTCCTCCTCTGTCATGGAGCACAGATCCTTCCCTGTCAGCTCCTGGAACACCTTACACACCTGCAGAGGTCATAACAATTATCATTATCATTATCATCATCTTCTTCGAGCAACATTAGCCACTTCCTCCTAGCAGATCCCGAGGTGTTACAGTTAAAATAAAATGCATTATTCAGGAACATTTCAGCCACCTCTTTTGGCCATTAGGACCACTCTACGCAACGTCATCAAACAGCGACGCATCCCTGGTAACATCCCTGGTAACAGGCCACAGGTTTCTGCATTACACCTTTTTTTCTTTTCTTTTTTTTTCTGTGGTGCTAGAGCGGTCGAGCTTCTAGTTATTATTGTTATTGTTGTTGTTATTATTAACACACCTGAGGTAGTCTGTACAGATGCTCTGTCCACAGCAACCACTTTTGGACGTGAACACAGCTCCACTCCATGGGTTCTGAAATGGAACAGACAACTTTAGAAGGTTCTGGAATGGAAGAGACAACTTAAGAAGGTTCTGAAATGGAAGAGACAACTTTAGAAGGTTCTGGAATGGAAGAGACAACTTTAGAAGGTTCTGGAATGGAAGAGACAACTTTAGAAGGTTCTTAAATGGAAGAGACAACTTTAGAAGGTACTGGAATGGAAGAGACAACTTTAGAAGGTTCTGGAATGGAAGAGACAACTTTAGAAGGTTCTGGAATGGAAGAGACAACTTTAGAAGGTTCTGAAATGGAAGAGACAACTTTAGAAGGTTCTGGAATGGAAGAGACAACTTTAGAAGGACAGCTTTACAATTCACAATTACAATTTAGGCATTTAGCAGACGGTCTTAATCCAGAGCGATAACAATACATGGTAATACATCAAATGCAAGGCACTGGACATCAACACATGTATTTAGGCAAGGCACTGGACATCAACATGTTGATTAGGCAAGGTACTGGACATCAACACATGTATTTAGGCAAGACACTGGACATCAACATGTTGATTAGGCAAGGTACTGGACATCAACACATGTATTTAGGCAAGGCACTGGACATCAACACATGTATTTAGGCAAGGCACTGGACATCAACATGTTGGATTTAGGCAAGGCACTGGACATCATCATGTTGGATTTTGGCAAGGCACTGGACATCATCATGTTGGATTTAGGCAAGGCACTGGACATAATCGCAATATTACACTCAAGGGTGTGCGTTACTGTCATTAATGGCACGCCTGCATTGCTGCAGGGACGAGCCAAAGGCGAGTTCTCCTTGACCACACGCACGCATGCACACTCACACATGTACTGTAACACCTGGGAATCGAACCCCGGTCTCCCGCATGGAAAGCCAACATCTTAACCACTAAGCCAAAGGCATATCCCTGTGACTCAGGGGAGATATTAGACTGTTTAGGGCCGGCCATCAGGCTGAGACTGTGAGCCTAAAAAGTGTGCTACACACACGCAAACACACACACATGTACTCGCGCACGCACGCCAACGTGTGAACATGCAACCAATTCGACCGAACGGCTTGACCTTTAACAGGTCCTGTTCCAGTGCTATGAAGTAAACAGTGGATCATTGAACCTTAATGTCAAGAGAGAAGCTTCTAAAAGTTATTATAAAGTAAACAGTGGATCATTGAACCTTAATGTCAAGAGAAAAGCTCCTAAAAGTTATTGGGAAAGTGGAGATGACGGCGGTGTGTGTTGTCAACACAGAGAGACGTTTGCACAGGGCGTTCAGAGAGACAGGCGGCGATACAGACACACAAAGGAGTGAAAGATGCTTTAGAAGGTTTGTTTGGCAACACTTCTACCATTAATGTCACACGATACAGGCAGTGTTCCTCAACAGCTCTTTGTTTCAGCGGATAATGGTCGTACGGGAGTCTGTGTGAGATCAAACACTTTAAGCCACAATTGTTATGGTCACGACTCGAGTAAAATTTTTTTCCTGCATTAACCCTAGAACAATAAGCATAACTTTTGTCAAAACATCACTAAACACGGAATTTTACCCAATGTAATAATATTCCATAAAACTATTTCTCATCAAAAATATATTGAAGTACAGCAATGGCAACTTGAGGTAGGCCTACTCTTCTTTAAGTCATCATGACCTTTTAACAAACAAACAAACAAACAAACAAACAAACAAACAAACAAATAATAATAATATATATCATAGTGGGCCCTATCATAAAAATCGATGAAAAATGTGGATATTTATTTAAAAATATTCTTAAAAAAACAATCAAGCTGGGGACCTCTCCTTGGGTCCACCCATTCCTGGGACATGAGCGTGGGGGGGGGGGGGGGGGGGGAGTGAAATAATGATAATAATGACATAATTCAATGTTGAAAATGAGTGGTATGTAACCCCCTCCCTCTACCTGCTGTGATGTTGAGCAGCTTGCAGGCCGTGTCGATGTCCTTCAGCACCTCGCCCACCACCAGGCTCTGCACCTGCTCCAGACAGCGCTCCTCCAGCTCCTGGGTGGGGGTCCCCGTCCCCCCCTGGGTGGGGGTCCCCGTTCCCCCCTGGGTGGGGGTCCCCCCCTGGGCATGGTGGACCACAGGACACATCAGCTCTGGAGCCTTGGAGGACATCAGGGACACGCCGGGGGACAGCGGACAGGTCTCCGTCATCTTTATTGAACAAAAGCATTTATATTCAACCTGTTCTGTTGCAATGTTTCTACAACATACTGTCCCTGCCCAACAGAAACAAACCTTTCAGTATTACCCACATTGCTTCCAAGATCATCGGACTTCCCACACCAACACTTTCTGATATGAACAATTAAGGCCATCACTTTCAATATCACATGACACTAATCATCCCCTGTATCGCATCAGGACAAAGACACAGAACCTTGCCATGGAAAAAGGTCAGTTTTAGTAGGAGCTTTGTCCCCTCATCAGCCATCGCAGCATTTTGTCTATCATTTCAGTTCATTTTAGTTCATTTTGTAAACACACAATACAGTTTCAGTAAGTAATCATTTTTGTTTTTTCATTCCAGTTTTTATTTATTTCAGTTAACGATTATTATTATTATTATTATTTTCGTTATCCCGTTAGTTTTAGTTAATTATAATAACTAGGGTTGTCCCGATCCGATCACGTAATCTGAAAATGTGGCAGATCACGGATCTGTAGCAAAAAATGTGATCGGGACATCCCTAGTATCAATATTATATTAGACTGGAAATTGTCTATGATGTTGGATATTGTACTATTGTGATATGGCATAAATATCGGATTGGGAAAAAATTGTATGCAGATACTCAAAATCAGTTGATCGGAATCGGATCAGGAGCACAAAAGAAAAACGTGATCGGGAAATCCCTAATAATAACCTTGTTCAGTATCCAGGGTGGGGGGCTCAGGCTGCTCTCCTTCAGTATCCAGGGTGGGGGGCTCAGGCTGCTCTCCTTCAGTATCCAGGGTGGGGGGCTCAGGCTGCTCTCCTTCAGTATCCAGGATGGGGGGCTCAGGCTGCTCTCCTTCAGTATCCAGGGTGGGGGGCTCAGGCTGCTCTCCTTCAGTATCCAGGGTGGGGGGCTCAGGCTGCTGCTGCTGCTGTCCTCACAGCACAAGGGCAGGTGGTGGTGGTGGTAGACCCCCGTCCCCGGCCAGCCGTCGTTGTTGTTGTTGTTGGGGGGGTCCGGGAGCCCCAGCAAACCACGAGGGGGCTTGACGTCCTCTGTGATGAGGTCACCGTGGTGGGGGTGGTGGTGCCACGGCCTCACGGGGTCCGGGTGGGGGTGGAGGAGAGGAGGTCCCACAGGGTCCGGGTGGGGGTGGAGGAGAGGAGGTCCCATGTAGAGCGCCTCACAGCCAGGACTCCCCATTCTGCAATGCAGGAGGGAGAAGACGCTGTTTACAATGTAGAACATACTAGTAGGAACATAGGAAGAAGAAACTAGCGAGACCTCGCTCAAATAGAGACTCTGAAAACTCGCTCAAATAGAGACTCTGAAACCTCGCTCAAATAGAGACTCTGCTAGTGAATATAGGAGGGGTGGACGACGTCGCTGCACACTCGCGGTACGTCAGGACAGTCTCATTGAAAAACATGTATTCTTATCAGATTTCATCGTTTGCTCGCATCGCTATGGCAGTGTAGATGAGGTGTTAGGACAAATATCTCTATAGCTGTAGGAGGGGCTAGTGCCCCTCAAAAAAATGTGTGGATGAAGCCTAAATGAATAGTATTATTCTTTTAATGTGCTTTTTTACATTGGTTGTCAAAAGAGAGGTCTGAGACCATGTTGGATCTGTGCTGAAACCACACGTTCAAAAGGCTCAATATTTAAACAGTAGTGATCCTACAGTAAACATGACATTTACTGTGTGAGAACCATGGAGCTGAGGGAGCTCTGTGCTGCTGCTGCTGCTGCTGCTGCTGATGATGATGATGATGACATCTCTCACTGTGTGTCAGAATGTTTGGCCGTCATTCATTCACACTCCATCGTACGCATCGTGTTGAAAAGAGCCGGTCTACACTCTACAATTTACTGTAGGCATTTTATCAGACGCTCTCATCCAGAGTGACCCTGCAGTAAGAAAGGTCAATTGTGACGTCACTATATCACTGTTTTTGAGGGGTGCTAGCCCCTCCTATACAGCTTTTGTCCCCATATGTCTCATATTTGCCATTGACAATGAAAGGAGAAATTAGGTCATTATGTGCCTCAAATATGACGTAAATTTGTGGCAACACAAACATTAAATGCCATTGCCAATGAAGGGACAATTTACGTCATATGTAGACGAGCAAATCGTCTAACCAATCACATAAATTCAGTTGTTCATGAGATGATGTATGATGATGTATAATGATAAGGGCGCCCCTCACTTTTTTTCATTGGCACGTTTGACTGTCAAGGTTTTCAGCCTCCAGGAAGGAACCATAAATACAAAGGGAAGACATCATTGCACATAACAGCCACACCAAGGAGTCTAATGAAGTATTTATATCCTATTTAGTGAATATAGGAAACTTCGTCCTACACAAACATTAAATTCCCTTTGACAGTGAATGGAGAATTTTACGTCAGTGTCTGAGCAAAGTGTGTGTCTATTTTACGTCATGATAATGTACGATGATAAGAGCGCCCCTCACTTCCACGGGTGTGATTTTGTTTTACCTACAGTAGAGTGCAACTATTTACATTTGTAAAGTATGAGTAAAAGTATTTACATTATTTGTCTACAGTAGAGTAAAGGTATTACATTATTTGTATCTAGTATAGAGTAAAAGTATACGTACATTCGTTTTTCTTGGCCTCCAGCTATTAACTGTAATCTGTCAATCAGCCAGCTAAAACTGGATCAACTTGATTCATACACTGTGAAACCCTCAGTGTTAATTTAACTCTCAGAGTGTAAAAACAAAAAAGGAACCTAAAGGATTTGGTTCCATTAGTACACTCTTAGGCCCCTTTTCCACCAAAATAACTTTGGTTCTAGAACTGATAACTGTTAACTGTGAGTGGACGACCCAATAAAGTACTACACTTGTTTACAAGAGGGTCCACCTTGTTCAATTCATCATAACATTTAGAGACATACACTTATAGCCAAAAAACAGGAAATCATCATCATAAAGGAGGTAAAAAGGGAAAAGAAAACATATACAGTGAGGGGAAAAAGGGGTGGGTCGGGGATTCCGATTTTACAGGGGTCAGTTTCGAATTGCAGCCGTCCGTATGTGCCCTTTGAGAGCGGTTTTGAAGGAGTCAAGGGATTCACATGCATGTCTTAATGACGTTGGTAGGAGCGAAATTTATTTAGTCCCTTGTTTGTGCCAAACACATACACATGGTTCCACTGGTTCCGTTCTATTGATTGTAGTAAAGTATTTATTAACAGTTTGCAGAATGGGTACATTTCAAATTAGAGATGTCCCGATACTGTATCGGTATTGGGATCGGCCCTTATTTGTCATATCGGGTCATATCGGTATCGGTGAATATGTCAGTCTAACCACCGATCCGACACAAGGGTAAATAAAATGGTTTGCTTTGGAGTTGCCCAAACTGCAAGTGCACATTTGAGTGAGGAGTCTGCTATAAACACTACACGAGATATATAGCTAGATAGCTATAAACACAACATGAGATCACGACACTGGTATCGGTATTCGGTATCAGTATCGGCTAACACAGAAATTGAGGTATCGGGATTGGATCGGAAGTGAAAAAAGTGTATCGGGACATCCCTATTTCAAATGAAAGCTCAACTCAATACAAAATCACACCCGTGTGAACTGAGTGGTGCAACTCCCCTCTCCCTCTGCCTCTCTCTCTCTCTCTCTCTCTCTGTAATTAGCAGGCAACAGTGCAACACTGTCTCTCTCTCTCTGTTTCTGGCACAACAGCTCCACTTTTGCCCCCACTGGTACTCTAAACATAGTCACATAGTCACATAGTCACATATAGTCACATATAGTCACATAGGTTAGGACGGACATTGCTGCACTCAAAAACTGTTACTGTGGACGACACACTGGTAAAGCATTACACTTGTTTACAACAGGGTCCATAATCTAGATTCTTGGAACCATGGTGCTTTCACAGTCATTTTTTGGTTCCAGTAAGAGTTCCGAACGTGGATATTAGTTTCGTCCCTCTCAGCATTCGATTTCTTTCCGCAATGTCCCGCCCCATATTCGCATACTGGGCCCTGGTTGGTTATAGCCTGGTTCCAGACGAATCGGGTTGGCTCGTCACCACTTTGGCCGTGAAGTCCTCCCACAATTGAGAGGAGCCAGACTTAATCTGCCTGGGGAAATATGCATCGCAAAGGCAGATGAAGGCTGGCTACTAGTTCTGGCTACTAGTTCTGCACCAACTTTTAGGGCACAACTATACCCTATAGTCTTGCTATTTCCGTATAGAGCCTGTAACTCTGAGACACTCTCTTGGAAAGGTGCTGTTATGCTCAGTCAAACAGTCTCAGTAATGCCTTTACAGATACAGCTTGGTATTTATGTGATATCATCATAATATAATAATAATAATAATGTGCTATCAGAGACATGGGTTGATCCAGGCCACAGGTCACTGCATTCCTTCACACTGTAGACAATAGAACAGCGATGATAACACAACCCACACACTATGCACTCATACCGTACTCACCTATTTATCAATCCGTTACACTGTGTGTGTGGCTGTGTACGTGCATCTATGCATGCGTGTGTGTGTGTGTATGTGTGTGTGTGTGTGTGTGTGTGTGTGCGTGTGCATGCGTGGGTGTGGGCATGTGCGTGCCCATTAAGACCATATATGCCAACTTCCGACGGTAAGATTAAGACCAATTTGTAGAATTTAGAAGACATTTAATGTCCTCAAAATCCTATTAGTTTTCTTGAAAAAAATAAGTTTCTATATCAGTGGTGCTCAAACCTTTTCATTGTCAAGGACCCCCCCATATGCACACATTCTCAACCATAAATAGCAGATCTACAAGCTTGTGACGCGCTGTGAGCTTGTAGATCTGCTATTTTTTAATAGCCAACGTAAAAAAAGAATAAACTCAAATGGCACGGATGCTTTCCCGGTTTTAGTGGGTTGTTTTTTTGCAAGATATGAAAAAGTCATAATTATTGAATATTATTCATATTATTGTAGAGTTGTTGCCAAAAGATTTAAAGTGTGTGCAGGCGAGCCACACGGGTGCACGTGTTTGGTATGACGTACTAACAGTCCTACAGAATTAGTCTGACATCATACCCCAAACCCTAACCCTAACGTACTAACAGTCCTACAGAATTAGTCCGACACCATACCCCAAACCCTAACCCTAACGTACTAACAGTCCTACAGAATTAGTCCGACAACAAACCCTAACCTCACAGGAAGCCAGGGGTTTGTTTTAACCTGCCATGCATGTCGGGGAGCCACGGTGTTGTCGGACTAATGCCTGTCTCGGGGTGCACATTTAATAATTCAAACTAATACATAAATTAATAAATCGAACCGATGTCGATTAATACCGATGTGTTTGCCGATTAATCCCCCTCCACTAGTTAGTATGTCTAACCAACGTGTGCACCCTGAGCCAAACGCCCATTTGTCACTCACTCCACCTGTAACTACTGTACAAACACATGGGCACTGTGTCATCAGACTCAACATGTAAATGAGTCATTAAGTAGGGCATTAAAAAGTTGTCAGGTGTGTCTCGTGCGTAGTCTAACACAGCAAACAATGGACGGATTCTGGCTGATTGCTTTGTGTACAATGTAGAGTATGATTAATTAAACATACCTTCTGTGCCGACATTGTTCAGTGCTTTTGGGGCCAGCGTGAAAATGAATGCATCATACATCACAAAGCGTTGCTATGACTATTAGCAGTAGCCTACTTTAGATCCGTGGTTGGTGCATGATTCTGCTCAAATGTGAATCTCAATTTTCCTCAACAAGAATTAAGATCACGATTCACACACAATTCTCTTTTTTTCTTCTTTTTTTTGTCTGTAGTTGCTGAACATTACTACATTCAAAACGTATAGCACCTGGAGCCAACTACTGTGGCTTTCTGGGGACCACCTGTGGTCCTTGAGGGGATTCCAGGTGGTCCCCAGCTAAATGATGGAGAGTTGGTAACCAAATGGACCGCTAAAGATATTTAACTCTTGAGAGTGCAAAATGAAACCAAATAGAGCCATAGGGGTCCATTTGGTTTCATTTTACGCTCTCAAGAGTTCAATTATTGTTAAACATCTGCATTACTTAATTTACACGTTTACACAATTAGAGAATGTATTAGAATAATTGTTATTTTGATCAACATTTGCCTGTTATCTCTCCTAATGGTACCAACATCAATGCAGCATGGATTTTTGGACATGTTTTGGGTCTGAGAGGCTAAATCTAATCAAATGGTGGTCCGTGGCTCAAAATGCCCAATAATGGGCCTTGATACAAAAAGGGTTGAAAACCACTGCTTTAAACAGACACAATAAGTCAAACAAGTGCTTGACTTAAACCTCTATCTTAAAGTCTTTCTTTTGTAGCAAAAAAACATAAGAGAAAACTCGGATTCGGGACAACACCACTAACACTATGTTAAACATAGTGACTCTTACCTGGTTAAAAGGAGAGTTGAGGTGTCCGATTCTTCTGATGGACAGACGTTGTGATGGACAGTGTTGGGGACTCGATGACCAGAACGACCCGGCAGATGTCCCCTCAGAGGTGACGGCTCCCACACTGGGACCAGTGACGGTTAGATGTCCCCTCAGATGGAGACACTGGACAGTTAACTCATTGAACGTCAAGGACTTAATTAATGTCTTTACCATGAAATCCCATGGCGCTAGGAACGCCTTAAACTTGTTTTTGAGCTTTGTATTCATTCATAATCGTCTCGCTCGTATTTACCGAAAAGCGGGGCTCCCGGTCGCTAGGCAACGCTCGGCTCGTGTGTTTTGGCCTCCCAAAGACACAATGCTGGGGCCGCAGATATATATATAGCCCTTTTTCTCTGAATTACGGCTCAGATTACGGCTGGATTGAACAACACGCCGATGTTAGTGGCTCAATACTAAATCCCGGTTATCGCACGGTTGAAATATGAATGCTTCTGAAGACTCTTAAATAGACGATGATCACATTAGCTTTAGCCGATTTTCGCTAACTATTTTTTGTCGGCCCGAAAACGGTCTTGTTTTCCAAGCGAAATAGAACGAGAGTCTACGGTGGCGGTAGCCGACAGCGCCCAGGGTTTTTTAGTGGCGGGCAATGAGTTAAGTTGTCCCCTCAGATGGACTCAAGTGTCGACGTATAGTTCCTCATCGTAAAGAATATATATGTTCTCCCGCTCCAGTGTGCATGTGAACCACCATGTGACAATTAAGCTCAGCTCCTCCACATGCGTTGCCTTCTGGATACAAGACGTTTCTCCCAAACCTGCAGGGATAATAAAACCTCTCGTCTCCACCTATCAGACGTCATCGGGTGTGATGGGGGGGTGTGTCCAAGTCCCAGCTAGAGCGTCGCTGTGGCCTCAGGAGGTGATCACATCTGTAAGTAAACACAGAGCGTCGCTGGCTGGCCTCAGGGACCACTATATCTGCACAGAGGTTTGTAGACATGTTGTTGGGGGGGGGGAAAGTACTCTGTTTTTTATACTTAAGTAAAAATGTAGCCAATACTGCAATATAGAAAAGTCCTGAATTCAAAATGTACTTGAGGGTAAAACGTAAAAGTATAGTGGCATCAAAATGTACTTAAAGCACCAACAGTATTAAGTACTCATTATGCATGCTGAATGTCCAATGTCGAAATGAAGTGGATAATGTATGTTTTGTAACAAAAATCGAAATCTACAAAGTAACTAGTAACTATAGTTTAAAATCGAAATCTACAAAGTAACTAGTAACTATAGTTTAATTGTAGTGGAGTAAACGTACAATGCACTATACAGTATTGGAAATTGGAAATACTCCAGTGAAGCGAAAGTACCTCAAAATCTTACTTACTTAAGTACAGTACTTGAGTAAATGTACAAATGTTCCTTTCCACCAATGGGTGTGTAGTAGATGTGTGGGTAAACAGACAGAGGGAGGAGCTACATGCCAACACACGTGCACACTCACACACACACACACACACACACACACACACACACACACACACACACACACACACACACACACACACACACACACACACACACACACACACACACACACACACAGGTTGCACATGTCACTTAAATACTTGCTGGTGAGAGAGAGGGTGAGGGTGAGGGTGAGAGAGAGAGAGAGAGAGAGAGAGAGAGAGGTATATACAGTTCAAAGAAACTACGGGTCAATACAACATCTGCCATAAAGAGGATAAAGCCAGAAAGAGCACTAAGACTAATGTTTTACATGTAATGATCCTCCATATTCAGTTCACCAGTGGAATGTGCTAATTCCATCATTTCCAAAGGGCTGGACCCTTAGAGTATATAGCCTAAGACTGGACCACACATTGGCATATGACAATATCAACTTGCACCTGGAGCGGTCTAAAATAAAATGAAACATATAAGGTGTTTACATTCTCCGTGAATGAAACAAGTGTTGTGATTGGTCGAAAAATATCGTATCCGGGGAAAATACATCTAACAGATGTTCTGCAGGGCCCGACACTTCCGGCTATACACTCTCTGCCTTGGGTCGTGAACCATTCTCAGTGAATGAAACAAGTGTTGTGATTGGTTGAAATAATATCGTATCTGGGGGAAATACATCTGACGGATGTTCTGGCCCGAAACTTCCGCCAATACCCTCTCTGCTTTAGGTTGTGACCAGGGTTTTCTCTTCACAGATGAGTAAGGCTGGGAACGAGGCTAATGTCACAGAGAAAAAGAAGAAAAAGGCTGCACACAATGCTGGAAATGTATTAAAATGTATAAACGTTGTGTGTAATATCTATTATATTACAGACTCAAAACAACTTTAATACTTGACGCTTGACAACCCCAGCATCCCGATATTCTGGGCTCACAACGCGTCACGCGGTGAGCTTGTAGATCGGCTATTTTTGGTGAGTTTGGTGGTCTGTCTTTACCAAGTCTAGAGGGTCTAAGAAGTGGTTAAACTGAAGTGATATTGATAAATTCCAAATATCAGCAAAGTATTCTGCGGCACCGCTGGACTTCGTCACGGCACCCCAAGGGTGAGTGTGTGTGGCTGTGTGTGTGTGTGTGTATGAGTGTGTGTGTGACTGTGTGCGTGCCTGCGTGCTTGTAATGTTTGCTTAAGCTAAACAGTGCTTAAGCGGCGGTGTTTAACTAGTCTAAAGAGGTACTATGTACTCAGATGAATTATCTTTCATGACCTTTCTTTAAAGTCTCAGAAACAGAACCGCATGTTCAGCTACTTGACGCCAACACTACGCTGCCTTATCGTTCTTACTACATTAATTATTAGTTCTTGCAGAGTTAGAGTTAGTCTGTACTATAGTACAGACTAACTTAACCCTACTTAACACTAAACTCAACTTTTGTCAAACCATCACTAAACACAGGTATATTTTACCCAATGTAATATATTTCTCATCAAATATATTGAAGTATGGCAACTTGTTATTATTATTTTACTTCATCATGATTTATCATAGCGGGGCAAAATCAGTGAAAATGTGGGTATTATTTAAGAAACTATTTTCCTAAAAAGAAAATAGTAATAATGGAGCTGGGAACTTTCTCCTTTGGTCCACTCTTTTCTGGGACATGTGAGAAAGGTCCAGTGAGAAAAAAAGCCCATTGTGGGTGTATGGGATGTTTCTCTATCGCTATCACTAAACTCAGGTGAAATTCACCGGAACACCTGTCTAAAAAACATGGGCATGGAAACAAACCTACCTTCTATGATGTCACTGAGCATCATGCGGAGGTACTGAAAGACCCACCCACCTCAGACATCAGCAACATTATGAAAATATAATTGTCAGGGTGAAAACCACAGTTGTAAAAAAACAACAACCTTTAATCGATGACATGAGTGTGCGATGCTTCAGGAAACGAGTGTGACTTTGAGTCATTCTCAGTAAGCCATGAGTCACCAACATATTTTTTATCTTTGATCATCTGTAGCAGGGTTAGGGGCCCCTGGCGCCTGGCAGCGAGTGACACACTGTGGCCCCTGGGCAGAAACGTGAAGGGTTAGGGGCCCCATGGCAGAGACATGAAGGGTTCACAAGATAAACTGACTTTTAAACTGTCAGTTTAAAAGTATGTGTGTACGTGTACGTGTACGTGTATGTGTACACGCACACACACACACACACACACACACACACACACACACACACACACACACACACACACACACACACACACACACACACACACACACACACACACACACACACACACACACACACACACACACACACACACACACACACACACACACACACCACACACACACACAGCCTTTTGAATAGCTCACTAATCTGTTTATATCTGTATCTCATTAAAACAGTAAACTAGTAACTTGGAGTATTAGTTAATCTGTGGCATATTATGTTCAATTTATGCCATTGTTAGCGTTTCATTATTGTTATCTGAGGGGCGGATACGTTGGTCCGACGCACTGACATGCAACAGTTCCATTTGTACACTCTGAGTTACAGACATATGGGTCCAAAGTCCAAACTATCATTTAGCTGGGGACCCCCCTGGAACTCCCTCAAGGACCAATAGGGCCCCCAAACCCCACTTTGGGAACCACTGGGCTAGGGTGTCGGACCAGTGCCTGTCGGAGTTACGCTGCGCCGCTGCCACTCGAGTGACTACTAGCCAATCACAGTGCGTCTTTTCCTGGGACTTTGAATGAATGCAAAGGAGCTTCATTGGCATGAGAAAACAAACGTTTTTTACATTGCCTCTGACTGGCCTCCTCTCGAGATACAGACGCCCCATAGCCGAAGGAGGCGTATAACCTTATATGGTTGTAACACTGTGAAGAAAAGAGCTATACAAATAAAAGTGTAGGCCTATCATTATTACTCTAAGTCAGTGGTTTTCAACCAGTGCATGCATGGGACAGGGACCAGCAGTGGTCCTTGGGGGGTTCCAGGTGGTCCCCGGGGGGTTCCAGGTGGTCCCCGGGGGGTTCCAGGTGGTCCCCGGGGGGTTCCAGCTGGTCCCCGGGGGGTTCCAGGTGGTCCCCAGCTAAATGGTGGAGTTAACCAAATGGACCCTTTATAGATCTTTAACACTCGAGTGTGAAATGAAACCTTTTTACACTCTCAAGAGTTAAATTATTGTTAAATATCTGCATTACTTAATTCAGATCAACACAGCATGGAATTGTGGACAAAGTCTTATTGAATGATCACAAATTATTGTTTAGTTTGGGGTCCGAGAGGCTAAATGTCATCAAACATTCCGTGGCTCAGATGCCGAATAGATAATGGGCCTTGATATGAAAAAAGTGCTCTAAGTGGTTAAACTGAGCTGATATTGATGAATTGCAAATATTTTAATATCACATTAGTCTGCGGTACAACTGGACATGCGTCACGGCACCCACTTCGAGGAACCCTGGTCTAAGCCCCTGCCATCCACCACCCCTCCACCCGTCTCTCAGCTCGATAGGGCCCCTGTGGGTCTGTTAGAAGGCCCGTTGGTTGGGTAATCTGCTCCCCATGGTAGGGCCCCTGGGGGTCTGTTAGAAGGCCCGTTGGTTGGGTAATCTGCCCCCCATGGTAGGGCCTGTAGTTTTTTCTTTCCTGCTGCCTGCAGGGTGCCTCACATTCAAGCTGGAGATGGTGACGATACATTTTCCTTTCTTTTTTTCTTCCCCTGGGGATGTGTGCGTTTTGTACGACCCAACCATCACCAGTAAGAACAGACGATTAAGCATTCGACCAGTAGTCCTCCGAGGCAAATGTAATCCGACTCCTTAACAGCTGTGAGAAAAAAAACTGGGAAAAAAGAGAAAGAGAAACACACCTGCGTGCACTCTTCTTCAGCCTTAAAGGGATATTTTACTTTAAAAATAAAATAAAAAAGGACATTTTATCTTCTACTCTTTCTCTCTCTCTCTCTCATATATATATATATATATATATATATATATAGAGAGAGAGATTATAAAAATGTAAAAAACAAACAAAAAATACACGGTTTCCTCAGGGCAGTATAGGTCAGTCACCAGAACCAAGGATGGGTTACAGTGGGTTTGTATAGGAAGGGGGCGAGGAGTCTGATAAAAAACAATGTAGTAACACTGAATGGAGCAACTTATAAACTGTCTGGGGTGTTCACAAAAGCCTGAGTAGACGGTATATCGTTGAAGTGGGATGTTGTTTGTAAAGTGAGTTACTTTGCACCGACAATTTTGATACCTCAACGATTGTGAGTATTTCCATTTTTCTATAATTACTATACTTCTACTCCACTACATTTCGGAGTCAAATAGTGAACATTTTACGTCACTATAATTATTTGAAAACATTAGTTACTAGTTGTAACTTGTTACTTTTGAATTGGGTTGTTACCAAACCACTTCAGACCACAGTATGTTACAGGAAAATCTTTTACATTTTATCGTAATTATTACAGTACTATTCATTGTACAAATCCATTTAACACTTACTGCACACAAATTAATGGTTGTTTTAATGCTAGGCAAAACTATTTTAAACTTTTGTCATCTTCATTTAATTTTAGATGGTGGGTGGTCAGCCACAACTGGCCAATACAAATAGATGCTGGTTCTGTGCAGAATGTGCCGCCTCACGTGACATCTTCCAACAAAATAGAAAAAGCTCAATAGTAGGCTTGATAAAAGCCTGACTCGATAAGCCGCTCATTAGCCATTATCAATAAAAATGTAACGAGCTCCATCCCTAGCCGGGAGCCAAACTAGTGGAAATAGCAGATCTACAAGCTCACAACTCAACGGTTCGCGCCCACATTGTGAGCTTGTAGATCGGCTATTTTCACTACTACTCAAACATTTTGTTTGACCGCACTTTGAGAACCACTGTGTTGTATGATGAATTGAACATGGTGGGCCCTATTGTAAACAAGTGTAATACTTTATGGTGTCGTCCACAGTTAAGTTTTGTATTGAGTTGTTTGAAATGTACTGTAATTCTCCAATCTGTTAATAAATCCATCAATCAATCAGAATGCTGCATATTAGTTGGTTCTCTACCTGTGTGTCCATCCCCAATAAGTGATGAAGAAAACCAGTTCAAATGCAGTACATTTGGCTAATGCAGGGGATGTGCAACACTTACTTTAAGCTAATCAATGTCATGTTTTTATTTAAGAAAAAAGGTCATTTTGTGGTCATTTTCCCAAAATGTTTATATTTTTTAAAAACACAGATAATAAGCAGATGTACAAGCTCACACTGAGAATGATGTGTGAGATATCTCTCTCTTTCGACAAAGAGGGGTAATTGCAACCAATGAAGCATGTGTATTGTGTAGGCAGGGTTTAACTTGGTGAAACATATGGAATCTTTGGCTAAATAATAATTAAAAAAGGAAGGGAAAAAAAGGTTGGTCTACATTCAGCAAGTATAGATTCAACTCCGGATGATTACAGACAACCCATCACTATGCCACAGAACTCATCGTCATGAAAAAAGAAAAGAAAAACCTTCACAGCAAAAGGGGCAAATTAAATATGCGTTTTAGAAGAATCGATTGAAGAGGTTGAACCATCCCCATCGAAGTAGATGCAGAGAATCATTGAGTGACACTTTTATGTAACTTGATTTGAATGAATGCAAAAGAAAATAATCTTATACCATATCTTCCAAGATTCACTGCGTTGATCATTATACATCTGTTATATTTCCCCATAATTCAGCTCCATAAACGTTCCATTATTATATCACCCCGTCACTACATTTCAACCTAATTTCATATAATTGGTCCTCACTAATGTTCATGATAAAAGGCCACAATCTTTTTCTACTCGATCTCAAATACATTGTGGTATTTTATCATGAACATGAGCCGTGAGAGCCGGCTATTTTGTGTTTCTCGTAATATTATTGTCCTCTCATTATGTATGTCCGTGGCAAAAAAAAAGATAATTTGGAGAGAATTTCAGAGAAATGTCCACCACAGGCCAGCATGTTGATGACCCCTGCTGTAGTTCCAAAATTACATGAGCGTTTCATTTTAAACTTCAAACTTTGGTTGCTGAATGTCTCCCTCAAGCGGAGGAAAACGGTACTACATGTCAATGTGTGGGCAGGAGCTGAAAAGCAGGGGTGACAGTGACACCAACGCTGACTAAAATGTACAGTACAACTTAAAAAGGTACTGAGACTGATATTGTTGGGGGGTAAAGTTGTTAAATAGACCTATATTCTGATAGTAATCATCAATCAGTGTTTGTTCAGTAACAGTGTTACCGGTAAATAGCTCTATATTCGGATAGTAGGCTAATCATTGCGATAGAGCAGTGGTTTTCAAACCTTTTCATGTCAATGTCCATTATTTTTTGCCATTTGAGCCACGGACAACCATTTGATGAGATTTCATCTCAGGCAGAAGACTTGGAATATTGTGTAGTCGTTGGATAAGACTTTGTCCACGATTCCATGCTGTATTGAGGCAAGCGATCAAAAAAACATTCTTCTACATTTATCCAATTTTGTAGACTTCCTGTAAATTAAGTAATGCACATGTTTAACAATAATGTAACTCTTGAGAGAGTGTATGTTCAGTAACAGGAGTCTCCCCGTCTCTCCAGCTCTTTAATAAACCAAGAGTACATTTTCAGGCCAGGATACCACTTTTCCATTTATTGTTTTCTTTTTTGTGTGATGAAAGCAGACACAAATACTATAAAAAGGGGCATAGTGGCGCAGTCGGTAGCGCTGCATGTCGCCTCACAGGTCTCGGGTTCGATTCCCTCTGGGGACGCTGTGGGCGTGTTCTCTCCTCCGCATCATCAGTGCCCATACCCTGGATTTGGTGTTTTAAGCATTACGTTGTACTTTAGCTATTGAGAAATAGCAGATCTACAAGGTTATAGCATGGCTACAAGCTTGTAGATCTGCTATTTTTGAAAAGTTGTGTGCAATTCTTTGAATATATATTCATTCCCAGCAAATGTTTTTAAGTCATATCTTTGCTTCTGGAGGGGTCCATGGAACAACATATTTTGAGATGGTGATATTTTCAGCTGCCAAATACATTATAATTCTAGGGGTTCTATGCATGAAATAGTTTGAGCACCACTGATATAGAAACATAGGTTTTCCCAGAAAACTGTCATGATTTAGAAGCCATTTTGTAGAATAGACTTCAGTCGATTCTACAAAATTAAGTTAAGCACAGCTTTACACTGATTGACACCTGGCCAACAGGGCACTGCTCCATGGATTTGTGCACAACAGACACTTTGGAAAGTAGACTGAAGGCCCAATTTCTTTCCAACATGGCTGCTGTGCATTTGTGGGAACTACGTTGTTGAAATAAGTATGAAATAAACAGCGGTTCAGATAGACACATGAAGCCTGGTTCATTCATTCATTGAGTTAAAGGAGTAGTTCACAAAGAATATCAATATTTGACCTGAGAAGATTTTTGATCGGCTTCTTCTCCCATTGCGTGCATCGGTATGATCGGTACGCCTGGAACTCCAGTGAGAAAGGTTCCGTGGTGCAAAAAAAGATTATTATTATTATTTTTTTCATCACGTTATTGTTACTGTAAATAATCAATTAATCGAAATTAAGCAGTTAAAATTCCAGCCCTACTTGTATATTTTATCAATTACACACACAAGCATTTTAAATTCATGGAGAATTGTTTCCGTTTTTTGTCCCATTCCTAAAGCGATAGGAGGGGGGGGGGGGGGGGGGGGGGGGGGTGTAATTGATAATTAGTGCAGCATAATTCATCGAAAAAAGATTGCAATCTAGATTCACCATGTTTTTTCTTATGTTTTTGCTACAAGAGAGAGACTTTAAATTAAGAGAGGCTTAAGTCAAGCACTTTGATGTTGTCCGTTTAAAGCCACAGTAGTTGGCTCCAGGTGCCACATTTTGAATGTAGGGATGTTCAGCGACTACAGACTAAAGACAATAAATATTTTCATGGGGGGGAAAAATGAGTCGTGTGAGAATCATGATCTCAAATCTTGGAGGAAAATCGAGATTCATATTTGAGCAAGAATCGTGCAGCACTATAGAAAATAGGTCATTTCTTTTGGGTGAACTACTCCTTTAATAATTAGGCCCAGATACATGACCTCATACACATGGACATCAGCGCAACCCCTCCCCCCCACTTTTCCAGAATCAGTTGGCAAAAAAAAGTACATGGCTTTATCCTCCATCACCTTCTCTTTCACGATGCACAACACACACACACACACGCACGCACATCATAGCATAACACAAATTCTCACACACGCCACACACTTATACCCGATTCAGTACGCGATCGCGGGTGAGGGGCGCCGCGCAGCCGTAAATACAGCCGATCTACAAGCTTATAGGAAAAATGAATCCCTGGAGAGATTTGTGGGTGACCATTTGACCAATGAGAGCCCACAATTCAGAGTGATACTTTTTTGCTGCGATGTTGGAATCAGTTTGTAACCACCCCTGGGAAAGAAATCTCCCACAGTTCCAGACTAATCTCTACGCAGTGATATTAGTCTGAAGTTCCAGACTAATCTCATCAGACGTCACATCTGATAAGGGGGGCTCTATAGATCGGCTAATTTTTTGGCACGCGAAACACCTGCGATATACTAAAGGTGTTTGCACACTGGTCCGAAATTCGCCCAGAATATCCGACTAGATTTTGGAGGACGTAAAAGGAAAAACAAATAATAATAATAAACAAAATAAAATAATCACATTTGCACACTGCTGCAGAATATTTCGTCTGTATAGTTTTGTTTGGACCGGAGTCGATTTTTCGCAGCTGTCCAGTGGGGTCTAGGTGACAGGCTGACAGCTAGTGATAGCCTACTACTCTCTACTGTCTAGTGGGGTGTTGGTGACAGGCTGACAGCTAGTGATAGCCTACTACTCTCTACTGTCAAGTGGGGTGTTGGTGACAGGCTGACAGCTAGTGATATCCTACTACTCTCTACTGTCTACTGTCTAGTGGGGTGTTGGTGACAGGCTGACAGCTAGTGATATCCTACTATTTTCTGCTGTCTAGTGGGGTGTTGGTGTCAGGCTGACAGCTAGTGATATCCTACTACTTTCTGCTGTCTAGTGGGGTGTTGGTGACAGGCTGACAGCTAGTTATATCCTACTACTCTCTACTGTCTAGTGGGGTGTTGGTGACGGGCTGACAGCTAGTGATAGCCTACTACTTTCTGCTGTCTAGTGGGGTGTTGGTGACGGGCTGACAGCTAGTGATATCCTACTACTCTCTACTGTCAAGTGGGGTGTTGGTGACAGGCTGACAGCTAGTGATATCCTACTACTTTCTGCTGTCTAGTGGGGTGTTGGTGACAGGCTGACAGCTAGTTATATCCTACTACTCTCTACTGTCTAGTGGGGTGTTGGTGACGGGCTGACAGCTAGTGATAGCCTACTACTTTCTGCTGTCTAGTGGGGTGTTGGTGACGGGCTGACAGCTAGTGATATCCTACTACTCTCTACTGTCAAGTGGGGTGTTGGTGACAGGCTGACAGCTAGTGATATCCTACTACTTTCTGCTGTCTAGTGGGGTGTTGGTGACAGGCTGACAGCTAGTGATATCCTACTACTTTCTGCTGTCTAGTGGGGTGTTGGTGACAGGCTGACAGCTAGTGATATCCTACTACTTTCTGCTGTCTAGTGGGGTGTTGGTGACAGGCTGACAGCTATAGTGATAGCCTAATACTTTCTACTGTCTAGTGGGGTGTTGGTGACAGGCTGACAGCTATAGTGATATCCTAATACTTTCTACTGTCTAGTGGGGTGTTGGTGACAGGCTGACAGCTATAGTGATATCCTAATACTTTCTACTGTCTAGTGGGGTGTTGGTGACAGGCTGACAGCTAGTGATAGCCTAATTAATACTTCCGCAAAACGCAGCGGTGTGCAACCACCTTTAATGTATAAATCCCGGCAATAAAAACATTCCTGCGATCTCATCACACTCTTATCTCCACTCCTCCGACACGTCTAAAATAAACAAAATAAAAGATCAGGAAAAGCAATTTAAACAAAAGCAAAAAACAAACAAGTTATCATCTCTTAAAAAGACTCATATAGCACTCATCTTTTAACTTAAGCATTCACCCATGCATTCAGTGGATTCGTCCGGGTCTCGTCGCCTCTCGTGTCCACTAGCAGCGCTCACCTTTTCCAGGGAGTTGTTTCGTGGGGGCTTTTTTTTGTATGTGTGTTTCATAAAAATGTTTGTGTTGAATCTCCCCCACACTTCCACTCACTGCTGCCGGCCAAAGACTGTTGGTCGTCCCCCTCTCTCTCTGACCGGTGAGAGGCATAGCGCAGCGGCTGCTAGCTGTTTGACCCGTTGAGAATTCCCTCCAATTTTTTTAAGAGTGTCCGAACGGATAGGGTCCATGTTGTACACCCTGGAAGGAGGGGGGAGGGAATGAAAACAAAAAGTTAAATAAATTAACACTTTTGGTGCCGCTGAATCTTTCAGAATAATGGCGTTAAGAGTGCCAAGCAGATGAGGGAGCTTTTATTCTGAAAACACCCGCCTTCCCTTGCCCCCCCCCCCCCCCCCCCCAAAACCGGGAAACGAAATCACCCATTTCTACATCGCTAGTGTAAGTCTGAGCTCTCTTTAGAAGCGTTAATATTGTAGTCATGCATCAAGTCAGAAATTAGTCCAGAACATCCACGTTTAGAGAAAATAGGTTTTTTTAAACAAGGACGTGAATGGTCTGTAACTCTGAGAGTGTACAGATGGAACCAAATGACCCTTACAGGTCTGTAACCGAGTGTACAGTTGGAACCAAATGGACCCTTACAGGTCTGTAACTCTGAGAGTCTGTAACGTGCTACGACCAACCAGGGAAAGTCCCCTGTGTCAGGTGAAAAGAAGCGGCTTTGCAGTGAAGGAAATATGTGGTCAGTCCGTTGCTTTCCCCAGGTTGGCAGAGGGAGTGTGGCACCCAAGATTACATTAGATAGTTGACACTGGGTGAAAAAAAATGGGGTTACAAAATCATGGGATCAAAAAGGTATTAAGAAAAAATAAAGAATACGGCACCGAGTGGACCTGTGACAATTTGGTTCGAGATCTGATTATTTCCGAGATTGCAAAGACCAGACGAGGAATCCATGATTGGACGCTGGTGTTTTACCTTCAAAATCAGCCTGGCAGGCAGTGGCAGCTGGCTTGCCTTGCAGTATGGTACGCTACGCAATACGCACGCATTGCATAGTTCAACGTTTTTATTATTCTTTTAAGCTGCAGCCTGCAGTAATCTTATCCTAAACCAGCCTAAAACATTGCACAAGTTAAACAGCAATTCATTCCTTCACCAGTGCAGAGCGTGGCAGTCGCGCCGCACACACGGTCACACAGTAGTACGGGTCTTCTCAGATCCACTCGGGTATTACACTAAATCATGATCAACAGACCGAGTTCTGCGGGAAATACGGGTGATTCTGTGATTATGATGAAACACAGATCTAACCCGTGCGGGTCTCGGGTCCTCTCGGGTATTTTCGGAATCGGGGTCCCGTGTGGAGCTCTACTCACGAGCTTGCGCACAAAGCTGACATTACTGCGCATGCGAGACGACGCAAAATGCTTCACAGATGCCCCGTCTGTCAAACTTTTCCAACCTGGAAGAAGGGAGTATGTGCTGGGTGAGAAACTCAATAACAAGTGAATGGGAGGCGATTTCCATTTCTCTATTATTTTTTAACTCTATGGTCTTATAAAATAGAAAAGACTATTTTTGGACCATAATGCTTATAGAGCGCCGAAGTCCTGACGTCACTCGCTCGTCCCCTCGATTCCCCTGGTTCACGGAAGTAATTTTTCTATGGAGAATAACAGAGAAATCATCTTAAAATCTTTTCATATAAGCGTTGTGGTCCAAAAATAAACAAGCCGCCTCTGCGTTATTGTCAGGGAGGTGTCTCTGTATCGTTTGCGACCGTCAGTCACTCATATATGAGTCTGTTTCTAGCGAAAATGTAACTAATTCAGTAGCAGTAACAAGTCAGTCAGTTGATTCTTCATATCCATAGGAGTGAAGTGTCCTGGATGATTTGTTTATTTTTCAAACACAGTTCTTATATGAGGCGGTCTAAAATCCCCCTATGGGGATTACAATGCAAATAAAAAGTACATGAACCTGTGGATTTGCGCCTTCTACCGATATTGACGTCAGACTTCGGTGCTCTATATGGGACGATTTTAAGAAACCCAATGTTATTCTCCATAGAGAAAAACTTCCGTGACTCAGGGGATGAACGAGTGACTAGTCTGGGAGGCATTCCATTTGGGGTTTATGATCCGGTCGGGAGCGGATGATAACTTACGTCAGGTTGTAGTCATCAGGCCGGAAACCCCAAACCGGAATCAGAATTACCCAAAATAATTCCCAGCCATCAAGGGCATCATAATTATGGCCTACTCAACAAAAGCCTTGATGTGGTGTGTGAAGTTTCTTCAAGTACTTCTTGGAATAGTTAATTTGGTATCTATTCTTCCAACTAGCGACTGAAACAAACAGGGGGACCAAAAACGAAGCAACGCCGGGATGATATTTTTGTTATCGTCCGGTCTAAACCACACCTAGACCGGATGTTGTGATAATCCTCCCTACTATAGAGTGTGCTGACCATATAAGGAGTTCCTCCCTGTCCCCAGTTAACCCCTGGGGTAAAAAAAACCTTAGGCCGTCATCCAATCAGGATAGAGAGGGGTAGAGAGGGGCCTTCCGCCAATCATGATCGAGCAGGGGCGGGCCTTGGTGTGTGTGCTGTTGGCCTGTCGCGTGTCCGCCCCCACTGTAGAGCGTGCATGTGCACATCTTGTTACCGGGGCGGACTGGGTTTTTTTCCAAATCACTGAATGCTCCTTTAAGAAATGCAGATGTTTAACAATAATGTAACTCTTGAGAGCGTAATATGAAACCAAAAGGACCCGTATACGGGTCCATTTGGTTACCTTACCAACTCTCTATCATTTAGCTGGAGACCACCTGGAACCTCCTCAAGGACCACTGGTTGAGAACCACTGCTATAGAGTCTCACCTGGTTGTTAGCTACTACTGATAGGTTGCTCTCATGTAGACTGTTTGACGATATGGTCACTGAATTGTGTGAGAGTCCGTTCTGCTGCGTCTGGAGGTGGTTAAGGCTGCCGGGGTCCCAGTGCTGTTCGTGTTCTCCGGGGTCCGGGTGGTGGTCCCCCGGGTGCCTGCTCTTCTGCGGGGAGGCGAAGGGGTTGTAGTCGCCCTCCATGGCGCGGTGCGGCTGGGTGTTGAACTCGGCCTGGAAGGAGGACAGCTGCTGCGTCACGCCCAGGAGACCTCCCACCTCCACGCTGAGGATCACCCAGATCACATCTGACAACCAGAGAGAGAGAGAGAGAGAGAGAGAGAGAGAGAGAACAAGGATAATGAATGTGTACACGCGGTTTCGGGTGACAATAAACTCCATCCACAGGTCTCTAGTACCTACCTCCGTAGAAGAGTCCCGTAGCGGTGCACATCCTCCACTGGCCCTGGAACATGCCGGGCGCCACGGGGCTGTGCATCTGCACGCTGACGTCGGCCATCTCCTGGGGGTCCAGGGAGCGCACCGTCACCATGTTCACGTGGCCGAACTGGTCCCCTCCCACGTACTTCAGGCACACTCCGGGAGGCCACGATTCCGGGCCTGATACACAAGAGACACAAGTTCATAAGCCTTTTGTTTGTTTGGAGCGGCGCTAACCCCCTCCAACAAGTGGCTTTTTTATGTGTATGGGTAAAGTACATTGACACGAGAAATCTCATCATTGACACAGAATGAGTCAATAAACAGTACAATAGAGTACATTTTGGCAAATCTTTTGGAGGCGCTAGCCACACGTGTCGCTGTGTTGCTCATTCCACAAACGCCCGATCCTTACAAGCTATACCTCGTTGTAAAAAAATAAACGATTCAAATTATATAAAATACAATGCAAATTGGTATTATTACCCCCTTATGGCTATTGGCATATTTGACGTAATGAATCAATAAATCCCTTATGGCCATTTGACGTAATGGACGTAATCTTTAATTCCCTGTAATCGGGGGCTTAATGTAGCAAAATGTAGCAACATTTAGCTTGTTTGGCTAACGGCCGATGTAATCTACCTAAAACTGGCCGAAATCCTCGCGTGCACGCTCTCGCACGCACGTGTGCGGTCTTTATGTGCATCGCTGCGTAAAATGTGATCTTTGGGGCTTGATTAGGGTTTAATTTGACTTAGTTATAAAAATAAACGATGATAGCTTAGCATCCCGGAGAACTGACAACACAACAAAGTGAAAAAAGCTAGCGGATGTTGTGATCCGTTAAACCGGAAGTGATATCGCCAGATTCGCTCTATTTGGTCAAAATCGGCATAATGGTGAAGTTACCGCCACTATCAGGGCTGAGTATAATACTATAGGATTGCCGTGTTAAAATGAGATATAGTGTGTATGTCACGGATTGTTCTATTGGCATTAAAATGACGAATTAAACAAATGAATAGTGCAGGTAGAAGGCACAATCCACTGTTAACCCATTTTGGGAGGAAACCCCTTTTGGTGTTAGCATTATGTTATGCTTTAGCTATTGAAAAATAGCAGATCTACAAGCTCGTAGCGCGCCACTCGTAGATCTGCTATTTTTGGAAAATCGAAGAACGACTGACATAGAAACATAGCTTTTTCAGAAAACTGTCAGGATGTAGAAGACATTTATAGAATCTGATCTCAGGTCAAAATGGGTTAATTATGGTGGCCATAAGCCAGTTAAAGTGGAGAAATAATGGACCATATATATATATATATATATATATATATATATAAACCCATTTAGACCTGAGGCCGATTCTAAAAAAACGGCTTCTAAATCCTAACTGAACAACCTATGTTTCTATGTCAGTGGTGCTCAACCTTTTTCATGTCAAGGACCCCCAGAATGATCTGTATTTGGCTGCGGACCCCCAATTGAATATATGTAGTTCCAGGGACCCCCCCAGAAGCAAAGATTTGAGTTGAGATCTACAAGCTCATAGTGCGGCACCGAGCTTGTAGATCTGCTATTTTTCAATAGCTAATGTATAACATAATGCTTAAAATAAGGGGTTCCCGTCCAGAATGGGTTAAAAAAACAGTACCTGTGTTTTGTATCCTCCATGTCTTGGTGAAGGTGGTGTCGGGGGGAACCGACTCTCCCTCGCCGATCGTCACGTCCTCCACAAACGACATGCAGGGAGCGTTGACGTTGGGGCTCTCAAAGTCGTAGTACGCCCCTATGGCGGCCTGCAGGTTCCTTTAAGAGATCAATGCAATTATATAGTCAATAAATACGTTTATATAATCGATACATTTATGTAATCAATGCGATCAGCCTGCAGGTTCCTTTAACAGATCAATACATTTATATAGTCAATACATTTATAATAATCAATACATTTTATTATCAATACGCTTCTATATCGGCCTGCTGGTTCCTTTTAAGAGATCAATACTTTTATATAACCAATACGTTTATATAATGATTATTATAATCAATACGTAAAACAAGAACCTAGCGTCAGACTAAACTAGGGCCCAACTGTAATGGATTGTATATATATATTTGTATTTTTTTTTTTAAAAGAGTAGTTTGGAGTGACACAGACACACCAACACTACTACCAGCACCATTGGCATCACAGTTTGGCACAGACAAAATAGGATGCATTTTAAATAAACTTCCACACAAGAGACAAGGAGGCCTGACTGAGTTACATCGCCGATAGGTATGTTATACAGACACATATCTGTAGACATTTCACCGTCACAATATGACCCGATATGCCAAATGAGACCGGTGGCCGATAAATCAGTCGGGCACTAGTCTACAAAATGTCTTCTAAATCCTAACGATTTTCTTAAAACCCTATGATTCTATATCAGTGGTTCTCAAACTATTTCATGTCAAAGACCCCCAGAATTATCTGTTTTTGGCCACGAACCCTCATCTGAAAATATGTTGTTCCAGGCAGGGACCCCCCCCCCCCCCCACACACACAGCAAGCAAATATTTGAGTTAAAAACATTTGCCTTGAAAGGATTTATTCAAAGATTTGCACCACATTTTCACGATTTTTCAAAAAAAAAATCGTCTCAGGTCACACCTGTAGTAGGCACGGATAACATGATGCTCACGGCAGCAGCAAAGCAACACGTGTTTGAGAACAGGCCAAATACACAAAGCAGCGTTTTTATTTTTAGGTTGGGCGATAATATAGTAGGCTACATAATCATCACGTGAGTGCTCCTGAGTTGACATTCAAGCCACCAGCAGCAGCACGGCAGTCCGTGCCAACCAAGCACTTACAGAGTGTCGTAGTAGGGTGAGCTGTAAACGCTTTAAATACTAGCTGCCAGTGGTCTGTTACAAGTAAAAGTCCGGAATTTAAAAATGTACTTAAGTACTAAAGTATTGGTATGAAAATCTACTTGGAAGTATACCAAGAGTAGAAAGTACTGATTATGCAGAATGTCCCGTTTGAAGAGTTTTCAAATGTATACAAAAGTATTTTGAAAATAGCCGATCTACAAGCTCACAACTGTGAGTGAGCTCACATTTGTGAGCTTGTAGATTGGCCGAAATGTATATACCGCCTAAAGTGGTTAAACATGTATGCTTTGCTTTGTAATAAAAATCAAAAGTAACAAGTAAATAAATAATATTGTAGTGGAGTAAAAAGTAGCCTATAATATTTGCCTCTGAGATGTAGTGGAGTAGAAGCAAAAGTACTGACAATTGGAAATACGGCCAGTAAAGTAAAAGTACCTAAACATTGTATTTAAGTACAGTATTGAATAAATGTACTTTACGTTATTTTACACTGACTGAATACTGCTGCTGTGTGTTCCAAAAGCTTTACACCAAACTTGACCAAAGTTATCTAATATCTATCCTTGCTAACCCATTTGGGGTGGGAACCCCTTTTGGTGTTTTAAGCATTATGTTATACTTTAGCTATTGAAAAATAGCAGATCTACAAGCTCATAGCGTGACACTCGGTGCCACGGTTCTTGTATTCTTTATTTTGTTTTACTGAGATTTGTTTAGATAAGTTTAGGGTTTAGGCATAGTTTTACTGACGTTAAGTTTAGGTATAGGGTTAGGTTTAAAACGTTTAAGCATGCTTACTAAGGTTACTTTACGAATACCAGGCCGCGCAGTTCTGCCGGCTGTTTTTGCTTAAAAGGTATATTCCGTTTGGTTGTGATAATCGTCTAATAATCTCGGGCGTCTCCCTAGGGAGGTCCTCGACGCACGTCCCACTGGGAGGAGGCCCCGGGGCAGACCAAGGGTGCACTCACACGGTTCATGCAATTCTCTGTGCTCGTTGGGTGTTGTGTCATGGCCGCCCAGCGGCCCAATGCATTTCCAATGGAGGTCACATGGTTTGACCCAACATTGTGTTGTGTGAGGGGGAGGGGCGCAGTCGTCCGCCCCTCCCCCTCACACAACACAATGTTGGGTCAAACCATGTGACCTCCATTGGCAATACATTGGGCGGCCATGACACAACACAACATGCATCCAACGAGCATCCAACGAGCAGAGAATTGCATGAAAGGTGTGAGCTCAGCCTAAGGCGCAGTTGGAGGAAATACATCGACTCACTGGCCTTGGAACGTCTCGGAATCCCCCAGGAGGAAGTCACTAATGTTGCTCTGGAGAGGGAAGTCTGGAGCACTCTGGTGGAGCTGTTGCCCCACGACCCAACTACGGATAAGCGGTTGAAGATGGATGGATGGATGGAATCGTCTAATGGCAATTATTTGAGATAATTAATTGCCATAAGTTATTATCGTCATTATTTCCGTTGACAAAATGTTCATACGTTAAAATAGCTGATCTACAAGCTTTATAGATCAGCTAGCCTATTTTTTGTTAACCTTTAAGTATACAAATCACACTTGTGTGAAGTGAGGGGCGCTCTTGGCTCTTATCATACATCACATTCCGTGCTCAACCAATTAAAATCATCACAAATGTCATTCCGGTCAATCAAACTTTGCGTCCTCACTTTTGTCTTCAATGTTTGTGTTTACACAAACACAAAAAGCATGGGCATAGGAGCCCCTCAAAATTCATGAATATCCCAGTAATATATTTGTATATTTCAGGTATTTGTCAACAGAAATGTATTCTTTGTTCAAAATATTCAATGCCAAAAACTATTACATTAAATCTGAATTATTTGTGCTATAATGAATTGTCATGTTGTAGTCATTTTTTGTAGTCATCAGACAGGAACCATCATCTGGAACGTCCTTTCCCTCAAACCGGAAGAATAACAATAAAAGCTCTCGTAACCTGTGGCTTTTATTGAGAAAATCGTTTTGAGGGAAAAGGAAGTTCTAGATTGATGGTCCTGCCTGATGACTACAATGACTACAACATGACGATGACGTAGCGATATCATCCGCTCTCGACCGGATCATAAACCCTAAAGGGAATGCTGCCCAGGCTACACAGGCACAAGCGTGTTGTTACGTAATAATGACGTCATGGGGAGTCCTCTCTTAACAGATCGATTCTCCTGGGATGTTCTCGTTTAATAGAATAAGAGTTTAATTTCACATGCGAAGCCACCAGATCCTTAAACAATAAGATTAAAAAAATAGCATTGGAAAAATCCCTTTTTTAAATGAGAGCACTCGGCCATTTATTTATTCATAAAAATATATAGTCGGTTTGTTTTGCTGGCATAGAGTAGATTTTAACATGTACAACAACTGATCTACAAGCTACCCAACGCGTAGCCTAGCTGGTAGATCACTTGTCGTCCGCCACTATAATAACATATAGTCACAATGAATATAAACGTATTAAACGTATCGGATATTGTGACGTGAACAACAGTCCAAAAACAACAAAACCACCAAGCCTCCAGAGAAGGCCCACGGCCCGACCGACGATCCCCGGCCCTCACCAGTTGCTCATGTCCAGGAAGAAGGCGCATCCCGCCGGGTTGAGCTGGAAGCCCAGCAGCCTCTGGAACTCCTGGATGAGGATGTCCTTGTCGGTGGTTCCCAGGCAGCTGAACCTCTGCATGAGCTCCTGGTCCAGGTCCGGGTCCAGATCCATGGCCTCCATCTCTTCTCTTCCTCCCCCCGCCGGGACAGAGGCGACTCGCAGCGGCCTAACTTCACTACTTTAGTCCGAGGCCTGACTGGCCTGGCGGCGGCGCGGGTCTCTGGTCGGATCTTCTTCGTCTGTTGACACTGGTGGTCATAATAACAAAACGTAACAACAACGGAATGGCGTCATGTCACGTGCCCACTGTTGCCAGATTACGTGAGACTGCGAGAGAAGTAAGCGGCCGGAACAAGATCAAGAGTCCGACAACATTATTGCAGCCGAGAAGATCTTGTACCTAAATACCTACACCTGGTTTTAGATTGATATGGATCGATTGATTGATTGAAATTATGATATGATATGATATGATTATGATATGATATAGTACTTTATTGTCAGTTTGCACTGAAATTTGTTTTGCGACCCAGCGCAGCGGCCTTGTATGCAACACATAGCCTACACACATTTGATTTGACATAACTGTAACAGGGAGACCTGTCTACACAGTTCTGTGTCCACGCCCTAATTGCTCAGCTGCAAGTGGTCACTGATTATCCCCTCCCCTATATAAAGCCAGGTACTCAGTTAGTTATTTCTGCTTGACTATCGGTATGCACTGACTTGTGTGAGCAAGGTAGGCATTGGGTTGTTTTTATGTTAAACCACTGTTCAGATTATTGTGTTTTATTGTGTATTATTTTAATGAGCCTAATCCTAATGTTCCTCAGGTGCCCTCCTCATAGGCCTCAGTGTTGAGGACCAAGAGTCTGTTTGTATGTAACCCAATTAGGGCCAAAACCGCACTTCTCTGGAGGTATGTTCTGGTGCAGGAGCTTGTAGATCGGCCATTTTCAAAGTAATGTTTGTATATGACTTTATATTGTGGTTTTATTCATTTTTGTACTCATTCGGGTTGTTCATTTTGTACTTGCAGAGTAGGCTATAGGCTGGTGTACCAGGCTTTGTGTAGCCTATAGGCCTACAGCAACATGCTCCATCCATGAGTCCCCTGCCATGTCTTCCATGAGCCTCCTGCCATGTCTTCTATAGTCTCTGCCATGTACCAGACCTTAATTGCTGAGGTAAAACAATATGCATTTTAATCATGTTTTGATGTATGATTATGGTACATGGTGGGAATGTTTTGTTTTGTTTTATAGGCTTAGTCCTTGCTGTGCTTGCCCCTTTTCTAGACTTGAATTTATCTTTTTGTTTTGTATTTTACTTTTGTTTGATAACCCAACTGCCACTACATTGTTACTCCTTCAACTGCCAATTAGCTTTTAATTGACACTAATTGCCACTTAATCGGTCATTCAACGGCTAATTAGTTATTAATTGACACTAATTGTTTTCTTGTGGTGTTCAGGAGGCAACGTCGTACTGTGGAGGAGACTTATCTGGAGGGCTCTTCCCCCTCTTCCTCACTGCATGCTGTGTGTTTGTTAGAGTGCACCTAACCCACCTGCTGTGGGATCGAACCCTCACCCCACTAACTTCTTCCTCTTCTCCCCCTAGCCTAGTCGATTGTTGACCCCTGCTTATCCTTTTAAAATATTACATTGTACTGTATAACTTGATTGAATTAAACTAAACTAATATTTTATCCTTGTTACAATAAATCAAAAGTGATTATCTTGAGAAACACCTCTGCTCCTATGATTACACCAAACCTGTGTTGCACTTTATACTTTTAGTCTAGTAGCCAGCCCATAGAGCCCCATTGTGAACCCGGACATGTTGAGTACACCAATGTTTAGTATGGATCCCCAGCATGTAGAAACTGCCGGATGCTAACTTGCATATGTTGAGCAATTTTCATAATTGGCATAATATGTGACCATACCAATTACAACGTATAGAAGGCAAAATATTCAACATTTCATCATGCTTTATGTCGCATGTGAAACTAGGGGGCTTTGCATGATGCTGAATCCATTCCAAGCATTAGTTTTGCAAAAAAAAACCTCATTGGGCTAAAAACGGCCAATGCCGTCATCACAAATCGATGTCAGCACATTTGGTCAAGTGGGCATGGCCGTTTTAAGCCCAATGAGTGTTTTTTTTTTGTTGCTAAACTAATGCTTGGAATGGATTCAGCATCATGAAAACCCCCTAGTTTGACACATTACATGCTAGATAAAGCATGATGACATTTTGAATATTTTGCCTTCTATAGGTTGTTAATGGTATGGTCACATATTATGAAAATTGCTCAATATATGCAAGTTAGCATCCGGCAGTTTCTACATGCTGGGGACCCATACTCAACATTTCTAACATAAAACGTTGGTGTACTCAACATGTCCGGGTTCACTTTTTGGCTACTAGGCTATTTTGCACTTTAATTGATGTCCTTGGGTTAAATCCCCAAGGTGGTGTACACGAAGAATATATGTGTGTATTTCCGGGTTACATAACGCAGGACAAAAAAGAAAATACAGTTACATACAGTAGAAACATATGGGCAGAGAGCCATGTCCACAGCTGGCTCAGTCTAGTCCTGACCAAAATCCTGATTAAGCCTCAGAGTCGACTGATGGACAAAAGACCTTCCTTCAGTCTGACCTTATTGTAGCTCCTAATCCAGACAACAGTCTTGTCAAAACTTGACTATTGTAATTCGCTCCTTACTGGCCTACCGGCATGTGCACTTAAGCCTCTCCAATTGATCCAAAATGCCGCAGCTCGTCTGGTCTTCAACCAGCCAAAATAATACAAAACTCTGATGCTGGCATTCAAAGCAACCAAAGGTATGGCTCACCCATATCTTGCAACCATGATTGAACCCTACAAACCCTCCCGCGCACTCAGATCAGCCAACGCAGGAAAGCTGGAAGTACCCTCACTAAAAACGCCGGGACAACGCTCCACACGTCCCAAACTCTTCTCCCTTCTGGCCCCAAAACTGTGGAATGCACTCCCCGTTGCAATCAGAACTGCAGCATCACTCCCAATCTTCCGCCGTAGTCTGAAGACCCACCTTTTCAGACTCCATCATGGCCCATAGCACTTATCCTACCCCCTTAGATAGCATTTGAAACAGACTTATAGCATGTCATGTAGACAGCACAATAATTGCATTGTATGTAGTCATAGCACATCATAGAACATATGTATAGCATAGTATAGTATATATGTATAGTTAATATGTATAGTGTCGTCATATATAGATATGTTATAGTTACGTTCTTAGCTTACGCAGGTTTCTTGATAAATGCATTTTATATATGATGTATTTCCATACTTTTGTTCTTGCCTAATGTAAGTCGCTCTGGATTAAGAGCGTCTGATAAATGCCTAAATTGTAAATTGTAAATTGTAATTGTATGCTGGAACAACATATCCCCTGAAGGCAGCATAGGCCTAACCTGACTCCGCCAGATGGGGCAGCAGAGAGTACACAGGGTTCCCGGGAACCCAGTGTATACTCTCTGCTGCCCCATCTGGCGGTCAGGTTAGCATAGGCCTACTCCATGCAAAACATGGCTAGTATTAGAGGTGATATTCCTTGATAACCTTAGGATGGTGACATGCTGTTATCATACGTGGATGTATAAGGGCCGATTTTCATAAGCCTCTGAATTTGTTACAAATGTTTAGTTGTTGCAGCAGTTGTGATCTTTAAGGCTACAGACAAACATCCTCCTACAGTACTGAAGAACATTCATAATAACAGAAGTGAAAAACAAAAGAATCAGTCTACTAGCACCAAAGGATCTTAAAACGGCAAAGGAAATGGATTATTTTCTTTGTTTTCTTACACACTCAATCTGATCTTTCCATGACAGGAGATGTTCTATTTTCTACTCCTAGGTATTTATATGAACCTGGTTAATCTTCATTATGAATAGTGATGGGGGATCTGTTAGCCCCTTTCGGCACGCTCTGTTAAGCTTTTCTGAAGTTCGGACACGCTTACCCCAGGGTGCCTGAGTACACTCTCCATGGGACACAGATGTACATACCCTCCGTTCACGCCGTGCGGCGCTCTGCTTGAGTGTTGGTGAGATGTTTCAAAGATGCATAAAGCGACTATAGGAGACAACGGATACGTCTGAGAAATCGCATTAATTAATGTTTTTTTTAAAGTTTTGGCTGCTCTGAAATTCTCTCTTCCTCACTTCCCATGTCCCGCCTCCCACGACACAACAGCATTATAAACATCCTGCATGTACGCGGTCGGCCAATCAGAGGCAGTAACTAGGATGCGCAACTAGCCAGTCTCGGTGCGGGAGGCGGTACAATGGGAAGTCAATAATGAAGTCAAGGAAGTGAGTAAGAGAATTTCAGGGCAGCCAAAACATCAAAAAAAGTTAAAAAATACTTAACGGCATCGGCGCTTAATGCGATTTCTCCCACGTTTCCGTTGTCTGCTATAGCCGCTTTATGCATCTTTGAAACATCTCACCAACACTCAAGCGGAGCGCCGCACAGCGTGAGCGGAGGGTATGTACTCTCCCATGGAGAGTGGAATAAGTACTCAGGGACCCTGGGGTAAGCGTGTCCGAACTTCAGAAAAACTTAACCGAGGGTACCGAAAGGGGCTAGGGGATCTGTGTGGTGCACCAAAAATAATCTCTTCTGTCTTTTTTGTGTTAATGATATCATGTGAATCATATTTCACAGTATGTAGAATGGGTACAGTTCAAACAGCCCAGCCTTTTTCCCATAGGCCTACTGTACATTTTTTCTGATATATTTTTATGATATCATAAAAAGAAAGTAAAAAAGGGACAATCATATGATTTCCTGTTTTTCATAGAAGTGTATATTTGTAGGCTACGGTCCTCATTCACAACGGTGTTTACGCTCATAAAGTGACGTTACGTGAGCGGAGCGTGAGCGGACAGGCATTTACGTGGATTCCCACATTACGTGGGAATTCATGAACTTGAACGTGAACTTGACGGTGACGTTGGTTTGTCGGAAACTCCGCTAAAAGCTGCGCCAGCTCAGAGGTTCGTGTACGGCTTGCGTAGATTTATTCAGAAGGCTTTAGTCTTCATGCTGAATCAATTAAAAGTCCCCAAATCTCAGATAAAATATGTAGGCATGTGTCCAAAACATTGGTCAGCACATAAAAAAATGATAGCTTATATAAAAGCCAAGTATCACTTGTATGCCTAAATGCATGCATTCTAGAGGCAGGTTAGCATAGAGTCCCATACAGAAACTGCCCCTGCAAGCCCGACACCTTTTTATTTATTTATTAGGATATTTCTAGCATGCGCGATTGCGCTGCTCACTTGACAGCTTTCTACTCGCAGTGCAACGCGTTGTGAGCTTGTAGATCGGCTCTCGCAGTCTCGCGGACTCGCGCTGCATGTTAAAAAACAAACTCATCACAATTATAATAAGAACATACACTTATCTGCATTCTGCACTGTACGAATCCAACGTTGTTTAGTGTAGTAATGCCTGCAGTAGGCCTATTTAAATTGTTTTGTTCTTATGGAGCTCCTTTGAGTCAGTCTGACCGACGGTGTGTGTGTGTGTGTGTGTGTGTGTGTGTGTGGGGGGGGGGGGGGGGGGGGGGGCTGGGACAGCAGCATGCTAGTAGCATGATAGTTTTAAGCGAGCTCACCTTAATTAATTATAATATGGGCAACTGTAGCTAGGCTGTAGGCTACTACATTGATCTCATCATGAGATCAATCAAGTTTGGTGCCAAATGTCCCGTGAATCATTTTAATATGACGACATGAAATTAACCTGCACTTAGGCTGACAAAGAGGATATAGGCTACCCGCCGTATATGGTTGAAAATGTATATATATGCCTACGTGTCCGTCCATGATCAGAACAAATCCATTCTCCACATGGCATTCAGACAGATGACAGTGAATTAAAAGCTAGTCTATAAAAATGAGTTTTAAGTAGAGATTTAAAATGTGGAACTGACTCAGCGAGCCTGATGCGGAAAGGATACACTCGGCGATACGCACAAATGAAGTGATTACACCTGGTTCCCTGAATAACACGGGACTTAACCGTAGCGTGATCGGACGGATTTTCCGCTATCTATACGCATGACCTTTACGCTTCCGTTACACTGTGGCGTATTTCTCCTTTGTGAATGAGGACCTACGTCTTTAAATTGAACTTAAAACAGGGAACCTTGATGTAAACAAGTAGGCCTATATCTCTGCTGTGAAGAAACCACCTAACTCCAAAATGTTCATTTTCAGGAAATGAAAAATATACATTTTTCAGGAACTTTAGAAAACCTTATAGGCCTAGGCCTATTTTGAAAACAAAGTAGGCTAATACTGCCTCATCAAAGTTGGTGTTGTGACTTTATACATTCTACGTCATTAGCCTACTTCCATGAGAGGGGAAGAGGTAGCCGCAATTTGCAATTCTAGATTTTTTTAAATAATGGGATTCATCTAGAGTTGCAATACCTTCCATTGACTCCCCATTCATCCAATTTGCTTTTGCGATCTGCTTGTATTGAACAACGTTAAACTCACCAACATTGCAGCTCTAGGCCAAGTTTGAATTATCCTCTTTCAATCTGCCAAGCTTTTGTTTAATAAAAATCCACCGTAGACATGTTATGACTTATGATGAGCTACATTCTGTCAAGAAATACTCTGCAGGTGATTATTTGTCTAAGTGTTGGCGTTTGGAAGCACTCGTTTTTATTAACGGGTCGCGCTGCTGCCTCCTGCATTATGTGCGCATACAAAACAGCCACTACTATTGAGTTGGTTTCCTCCCGACAGCAACAAATATACTTTCCCCATTTTCAATGTTTTACCGTAGGCTATTATATTTTTTGACACTTGCTTTGGCAATGTAGACGTATGGATTTATCATGGCAATAAAGCTCCTTTGCATCGAAATTGAATTGAGAGAAATAAGCGACCGGGTCTATGAAAACAAGCCCAAAAGAAGCGACTAATTTGAGTGATTAAATTGGCAACCCACGTGAAAGAATAAACAGAGAGAGACCTGGAGACCCCTGTTACTGAACAAACAACTCTAATAGACCCGGCGTCACCCGACCCGACGTCCACCCTGAACAAGACTGGAGTGTTTGGTAATTGTGATTGGTTAACATTAACACTGTTACTGAACACTATCTAGCAATGATTCCTACGATTATAGGCTACAGGCAGCAATGATTAACATCACAATGCACACACTTTCAAATTTTAACAAACAAAGCAAATACCGTTTAACAAAACAAAAATATATTATACACACATTTGTTATTATCATTGCCAAATTGTATTTCACCAAAAGGGCCAACATCCACCAGAGGGCGCTGACAGCTCGCGCTGTGAAGGCATGTCACGTGACTTGATGTACTCAGTGTTGCCATGTCTGCTTGTTATAAGCGACTTTGGGCTTGTTTGTCTGTGAAGCTGCTTATAAATATATAGGCCTAGTTTTTTTGGGCTTGTTTCTAAAATGTAGTTCTTAATTTGATCTTGTTTCTAACGTGTAGGCCTAGTTGCTTATTTTTTCCAAAGTGTAGTTTATTTATTTATGCTTGTTTCTAAAGTCAAGTGTAGTTGCTTATTTGGGCTTGTTTCTTAAATGCTGTGGTATTCAGACATTTTCATGTCAAGAAGAACCCCCCCCCCCCCGTTAATGTATTTTTCCAAGGACCCTACATCTAAAAAAAATCACACCCGTGTGAAGTGAGGGGCGCTAATATATTAAAGTCTAATGTTTCTATGATTAGGTGATGTAATGGTGATGTAAAAAAAACAGTGTCAAAACAAACATTAATTTATCTTTATTGTTAATGGCATTTAATGTTTGTCTTATGGACAAGATGACTTAATTGTCCCTGCATTGTCATCTCAACAAACATTGAACTAAAAACAAAATTAAAGCTGTATAGCCTGGAGGCAAGTAAGTCAAGTCTATAGGAGGGGCTCAAAAATAATTTATGCCAGCTAGGGATCAGATTTGTGTTGTAAACAAAATCACACCCGTGTGAAGTGAATAGTAGGGACGCTCTTATCATCGTACATCATCATGACGCAAAATAGACGATGTCTATTTGCTCAGACACTATGACGTAAAATTCTCCATTCATTGTCAATGGGAAAATGTAATGTTTGTAGCCTATAGGACAAAGTTTGTGGACAGACACCAAAAGCTGGATATACATTTTTTACACAAAAATGTTTCAAAAAATATTCCACATTTGTCACATTTTTCCCCCAAGATTTTTTTGCGATGCGTTGTGAGCTTTTAGATCCTACTTTCAAATAGCCATATAGTTTCTGAGTTATTTAACTTAAACGTTAAGTGCCCAAGGAAGGCACAGGAAACTAAAGTGATCTAGAAAAAGTGCCCTTCTGGGCACAGGTCTCCACCAGGAGGATAGGAGTGTGTGTGATGTTTGGCAAAATGTTTAGGAGTAATATAATCGTGTGTGTGTGTGTGTGTGTGTGTGTGTGTGTGTGTGTGTGTGTGTGTGTGTGTGTGTGTGTGTGTGTGTGTGTGTGTGTGTGTGTGTGTGTGTGTGTGTGTGTGAGACACGGCTTGTTCCTGTTGTAGCGCCGTGAGGCTGATTTGAAAACTGTCAAGTGGCATTTCTTCCTCAGCCTAGTGGGAATATGCATGCACAGTTTCAGACGCTGCGTTGAGTAGTTGTGGCGATTTGTACAAAACGGGTACAAAGCGGGCTACTCCTGAAAAGTTTAGAAGCCAATCGTAGGCAATGAAGGTGGATTATGAGAAATCAAACAAACCCGTCTTGATCACATGACTATGGAGAGCATGTGTACCGATTTGCGTGAAATTTGGATAATATTAGAAAATGTGTTTTACATATGTCGGCCTCCTGGTGGCGCTATAAAGAGCAGATGTGAAAAATTCCAGCCAAAGGTTTTTCCTTGGCCTCTAGGGAGTTGGCATACAAAGTTATCTACAAATCCGTGCAGTTGGAGGTAAAAACACTTTTCGGCCAGTTATAGCGCCACCATGAGGCTGAGTAGAAAATGTTCACGTGACATTTCTTCCTCAGCCTAGTCGGAATGTGTGTGCACAATTTCACGGAAATCAGACGATGTGTTCATGATTTGCAGCATTTTGTTTGAAACTGAGCACTCCTGCGAACTTTGGAAACCAATCTTAGCCAATCAGGATGGAGTCTGAGAAATCTGAAAGACCCTGTTTCGTTGAATGGCTCTAGAGAGACTGAGTACCAATTTGCGTGATGTTTGGACAAACTTTCTGAAAGTTGAAGACGTCAGTGGGGAGGACCTGGACAATGTGTTGAGGGAGGGATTCATGCCTACTTCGGGTAATCCTCAAAAATTGCATGCTATAGTATGCCGTCTGAGGCCATGGGCTGAACTTGAACCCACGACCTGTGGCTCACATAGACAGCAGCTTATCACAGAGTGCCACCATGCTCTCTGAGAATCTCCTCAGCTTTCCATCTCTTTCCAGTTCTCTTCTGGATGTTATTCTCCAAAACATGCTGCAGAGTGAAAGTAGGAGGAACTCAGCTGGATTTGAACTCACAACCTCTGGCTCACATGGACGTCATCTTAACAAGGTTGCCACTGAGCTCTCAGTGAGTTTTAGGTTGTAAGTTGTTCTTCTTGGTGTCACTTTTCAAATGGGGCCTTGGGATCATGTACAGAGCATTTGAATGGTGCTGTGCATCAAAGGTGTCTTTAGTGCTTTTAAGTGTTATCGTGGATGTTAATCAGATAGTACAGAGGAGAAACCATGACAGGACACAGACAGCCTCCCCATTGGTGGATGTGATCCTGGCAGCCAGCCCAGGTGTGTTCTGGTCCTGTTGATTAAGCTGAGAAGGACCTATAAGTCCTGCTCTGCTCAATCAACAGGACCAGAACACACACTCGTTACTTTTCTTCCAGTTTATTATACTCGTCGTCACGCTACTAGTCCTACATACTTACACCTAGAAACCCCATTCAAGCCTATTTAGGTTCATCTTACGGTGGACATGTTTGCCTGAAAGGGAATCTTTGAAATGTTTCATAGTTTTAGAAATATAGTGCGTCCAAATTTGAGAAATTTACAATGGGGCTCAATGGCAGCTCTATGGCACGTCAAAAAGTCACTTTCACTTAGAAACTCCATTCACACTTTTTGAAATTCAGCTTACTGTGGGCACACATGCTGGAACGTTTTACTTTGAAATGTTTTGTAGTTTCTGAGTTATTTAACTTTAACACCCAATGCATTCTCAATGGCAATAGCACAAACTTTGGCATGCTACTAGTCCTACATACTTACACCTAGAAACCCCATTCAAACCTATTTAGGTTCATCTTACGGTGGACATGTTTGCCTGAAAAGGAATCTTTGAAATGTGTCATAGTTTTAGAAATATAGTGCTTTCAAATTTGAGAAATGTACAATGGGGCTCAATGGCAGATATTGGCATGTCAAAAAAGCACTTTCACCTAGGAACTCCATTCATACTTTTTATAATTCAGCTTACTGTGGAGACACATGCTGGAACTTTTTACTTTGAAATGTTTTGTAGTTTCTGAGTTATTTAACTTAAACGCCCAATCCATTCTCAATGGCAATAGCACAAACCTTGGCATACTACTAGTCCTACATACTTACACCTAGAAACCCCATTCAAACCTATTTAGGTTCATCTTACGGTGGACATGTTTGCCTGAAAAGGAATCTTTGAAATGTGTCATAGTTTTAGAAATATAGTGCTTTCAAATTTGAGAAATGTACAATGGGGCTCAATGGCAGATATTGGCATGTAAAAAAAGCACTTTCACCTAGAAACTCCATTCACACTTTTTATAATTCAGCTTACTGTGGAGACACATGCTGGAATGTTTTACTTTGAAATGTTTTGTAGTTTCTGAGTTATTTAACTTAAACGCCCAATGCATTCTCAATGGCAATAGCACATACTTTGGCATGCTACTAGTCCTACATACTTACACCTAGAAACCCCAATCAAATCTATTTAGGTCCATCTTATGGTGGACATGTTTGCCTGAAAAAAAATCTTTGAAATGTTTCATAGTTTTAGAAATATAGTGCTTTCAAATTTGAGAAATGTACAATGGGGCTCAATGGCAGATATTGGCACGTCATAAAAGCACTTTCACCTAGGAACTCCATTCATACTTTTTATAATTCAGCTTACTGTGGAGACACATGCTGGAACTTTTTACTTTGAAATGTTTTGTAGTTTCTGAGTTATTTAACTTAAACGCCCAATGCATTCTCAATGGCAATAGCACAAACTTTGGCATGCTACTAGTCCTACATACTTACACCTAGAAACCCCATTCAAACCTATTTAGGTTCATCTTACGGTGGACATGTTTGCCTGAAAAGGAATCTTTGAAATGTGTCATAGTTTTAGAAATATAGTGCTTTCAAATTTGAGAAATGTACAATGGGGCTCAATGGCAGATATTGGCATGTCAAAAAAGCACTTTCACCTAGAAACTCCATTCACACTTTTTATAATTCAGCTTACTGTGGAGACACATGCTGGAATGTTTTACTTTGAAATGTTTTGTAGTTTCTGAGTTATTTAACTTAAACGCCCAATGCATTCTCAATGGCAATAGCACATACTTTGGCATGCTACTAGTCCTACATACTTACACCTAGAAACCCCATTCAAACCTATTTAGGTCCATCTTATGGTGGACATGTTTGCCTGAAAAGGAATCTTTAAAATGTTTCATAGTTTTAGAAATATAGTGCTTTCAAATTTGAGAAATGTACAATGGGGCTCAATGGCAGATATTGGCACGTCATAAAAGCACTTTCACCTAGGAACTCCATTCATACTTTTTATAATTCAGCTTACTGTGGAGACACATGCTGGAACTTTTTACTTTGAAATGTTTTGTAGTTTCTGAGTTATTTAACTTAAACGCCCAATGCATTCTCAATGGCAATATCACAAACTTTGGCATGCTACTAGTCCTACATACTTACACCTAGAAACCCCATTCAAACCTATTTAGGTTCATCTTATGGTGGACATGTTTGCCTGAAAAGGAATCTTTGAAATGTTTCATAGTTTTAGAAATATAGTGCTTTCAAATTTGAGAAATGTACAATGGGGCTCAATGGCAGATATTGGCACGTCATAAAAGCACTTTCACCTAGGAACTCCATTCATACTTTTTATAATTCAGCTTACTGTGGAGACACATGCTGGAACTTTTTACTTTGAAATGTTTTGTAGTTTCTGAGTTATTTAACTTAAACGCCCAATGCATTCTCAATGGCAATAGCACAAACTTTGGCATGCTACTAGTCCTGCATACTTACACCTAGAAACCCCATTCAAACCTATTTAGGTTCATCTTATGGTGGACATGTTTGCCTGAAAAGGAATCTTTGAAATGTTTCATAGTTTTAGAAATATAGTGCTTTCAAATTTGAGAAATGTACAATGGGGCTCAATGGCAGATATTGGCACGTCATAAAAGCACTTTCACCTAGGAACTCCATTCATACTTTTTATAATTCAGCTTACTGTGGAGACACATGCTGGAACTTTTTACTTTGAAATGTTTTGTAGTTTCTGAGTTATTTAACTTAAACGCCCAATGCATTCTCAATGGCAATAGCACAAACTTTGGCATGCTACTAGTCCTACATACTTACACCTAGAAACCCCATTCAAACCTATTTAGGTTCATCTTATGGTGGACATGTTTGCCTGAAAAGGAATCTTTGAAATGTTTCATAGTTTTAGAAATATAGTGCTTTCAAATTTGAGAAATGTACAATGGGGCTCAATGGCAGATATTGGCACGTCATAAAAGCACTTTCACCTAGGAACTCCATTCATACTTTTTATAATTCAGCTTACTGTGGAGACACATGCTGGAACCTTTTACTTTGAAATGTTTTGTAGTTTCTGAGTTATTTAACTTAAACGCCCAATGCATTCTCAATGGCAATAGCCCAAACTTTGGCATGCTACTAGTCCTACATACTTACACCTAGAAACCCCATTCAAACCTATTTAGGTTCATCCTATGGTGGACATGTTTGCCTGAAAAGGAATCTTTGAAATGTTTCATAGTTTTAGAAATATAGTGCTTTCAAATTTGAGAAATGTACAATGGGGCTCAATGGCAGATATTGGCACGTCATAAAAGCACTTTCACCTAGGAACTCCATTCATACTTTTTATAATTCAGCTTACTGTGGAGACACATGCTGGAACTTTTTACTTTGAAATGTTTTGTAGTTTCTGAGTTATTTAACTTAAACGCCCAATGCATTCTCAATGGCAATAGCCCAAACTTTGGCATGCTACTAGTCCTACATACTTACACCTATAAAACCCCATTCAAACCTATTTAGGTTCATCTTATGGTGGACATGTTTGCCTGAAAAGGAATCTTTGAAATGTTTCATAGTTTTAGAAATATAGTGCTTTCAAATTTGAGAAATGTACAATGGGGCTCAATGGCAGATATTGGCACGTCATAAAAGCACTTTCACCTAGGAACTCCATTCATACTTTTTATAATTCAGCTTACTGTGGAGACACATGCTGAAACTTTTTACTTTGAAATGTTTTGTAGTTTCTGAGTTATTTAACTTAAACGCCCAATGCATTCTCAATGGCAATAGCACAAACTTTGGCATGCTACTAGTCCTACATACTTACACCTAGAAACCACATTCAAACCTATTTAGGTTCATCTTATGGTGGACATGTTTGCCTGAAAAGGAATCTTTGAAATGTTTCATAGTTTTAGAAATATAGTGCTTTCAAATTTGAGAAATGTACAATGGGGCTCAATGGCAGATATTGGCACGTCATAAAAGCACTTTCACCTAGGAACTCCATTCATACTTTTTATAATTCAGCTTACTGTGGAGACACATGCTGGAACTTTTTACTTTGAAATGTTTTGTAGTTTCTGAGTTATTTAACTTAAACGCCCAATGCATTCTCAATGGCAATAGCCCAAACTTTGGCATGCTACTAGTCCTACATACTTACACCTAGAAACCCCATTCAAACCTATTTAGGTTCATCTTATGGTGGACATGTTTGCCTGAAAAGGAATCTTTGAAATGTTTCATAGTTTTAGAAATATAGTGCTTTCAAATTTGAGAAATGTACAATGGGGCTCAATGGCAGATATTGGCACGTCATAAAAGCACTTTCACCTAGGAACTCCATTCATACTTTTTATAATTCAGCTTACTGTGGAGACACATGCTGGAACCTTTTACTTTGAAATGTTTTGTAGTTTCTGAGTTATTTAACTTAAACGCCCAATGCATTCTCAATGGCAATAGCCCAAACTTTGGCATGCTACTAGTCCTACATACTTACACCTAGAAACCCCATTCAAACCTATTTAGGTTCATCTTACGGTGGACATGTTTGCCTGAAAAGGAATCTTTGAAATGTGTCATAGTTTTAGAAATATAGTGCTTTCAAATTTGAGAAATGTACAATGGGGCTCAATGGCAGATATTGGCATGTCAAAAAAGCACTTTCACCTAGAAACTCCATTCACACTTTTTATAATTCAGCTTACTGTGGAGACACATGCTGGAATGTTTTACTTTGAAATGTTTTGTAGTTTCTGAGTTATTTAACTTAAACGCCCAATGCATTCTCAATGGCAATAGCACATACTTTGGCATGCTACTAGTCCTACATACTTACACGTAGAAACCCCAATCAAATCTATTTAGGTCCATCTTATGGTGGACATGTTTGCCTGAAAAAAAATCTTTGAAATGTTTCATAGTTTTAGAAATATAGTGCTTTCAAATTTGAGAAATGTACAATGGGGCTCAATGGCAGATATTGGCACGTCATAAAAGCACTTTCACCTAGGAACTCCATTCATACTTTTTATAATTCAGCTTACTGTGGAGACACATGCTGGAACTTTTTACTTTGAAATGTTTTGTAGTTTCTGAGTTATTTAACTTAAACGCCCAATGCATTCTCAATGGCAATAGCACAAACTTTGGCATGCTACTAGTCCTACATACTTACACCTAGAAACCCCGTTCAAACCTATTTAGGTTCATCTTACGGTGGACATGTTTGCCTGAAAAGGAATCTTTGAAATGTGTCATAGTTTTAGAAATATAGTGCTTTCAAATTTGAGAAATGTACAATGGGGCTCAATGGCAGATATTGGCATGTCAAAAAAGCACTTTCACCTAGAAACTCCATTCACACTTTTTATAATTCAGCTTACTGTGGAGACACATGCTGGAACGTTTTACTTTGAAATGTTTTGTAGTTTCTGAGTTATTTAACTTAAACGCCCAATGCATTCTCAATGGCAATAGCACATACTTTGGCATGCTACTAGTCCTACATACTTACACCTAGAAACCCCATTCAAACCTATTTAGGTCCATCTTATGGTGGACATGTTTGCCTGAAAAGGAATCTTTAAAATGTTTCATAGTTTTAGAAATATAGTGCTTTCAAATTTGAGAAATGTACAATGGGGCTCAATGGCAGATATTGGCACGTCATAAAAGCACTTTCACCTAGGAACTCCATTCATACTTTTTATAATTCAGCTTACTGTGGAGACACATGCTGGAACTTTTTACTTTGAAATGTTTTGTAGTTTCTGAGTTATTTAACTTAAACGCCCAATGCATTCTCAATGGCAATATCACAAACTTTGGCATGCTACTAGTCCTACATACTTACACCTAGAAACCCCATTCAAACCTATTTAGGTTCATCTTATGGTGGACATGTTTGCCTGAAAAGGAATCTTTGAAATGTTTCATAGTTTTAGAAATATAGTGCTTTCAAATTTGAGAAATGTACAATGGGGCTCAATGGCAGATATTGGCACGTCATAAAAGCACTTTCACCTAGGAACTCCATTCATACTTTTTATAATTCAGCTTACTGTGGAGACACATGCTGGAACTTTTTACTTTGAAATGTTTTGTAGTTTCTGAGTTATTTAACTTAAACGCCCAATGCATTCTCAATGGCAATAGCACAAACTTTGGCATGCTACTAGTCCTGCATACTTACACCTAGAAACCCCATTCAAACCTATTTAGGTTCATCTTATGGTGGACATGTTTGCCTGAAAAGGAATCTTTGAAATGTTTCATAGTTTTAGAAATATAGTGCTTTCAAATTTGAGAAATGTACAATGGGGCTCAATGGCAGATATTGGCACGTCATAAAAGCACTTTCACCTAGGAACTCCATTCATACTTTTTATAATTCAGCTTACTGTGGAGACACATGCTGGAACTTTTTACTTTGAAATGTTTTGTAGTTTCTGAGTTATTTAACTTAAACGCCCAATGCATTCTCAATGGCAATAGCACAAACTTTGGCATGCTACTAGTCCTACATACTTACACCTAGAAACCCCATTCAAACCTATTTAGGTTCATCTTATGGTGGACATGTTTGCCTGAAAAGGAATCTTTGAAATGTTTCATAGTTTTAGAAATATAGTGCTTTCAAATTTGAGAAATGTACAATGGGGCTCAATGGCAGATATTGGCACGTCATAAAAGCACTTTCACCTAGGAACTCCATTCATACTTTTTATAATTCAGCTTACTGTGGAGACACATGCTGGAACCTTTTACTTTGAAATGTTTTGTAGTTTCTGAGTTATTTAACTTAAACGCCCAATGCATTCTCAATGGCAATAGCACAAACTTTGGCATGCTACTAGTCCTACATACTTACACCTAGAAACCCCATTCAAACCTATTTAGGTTCATCCTATGGTGGACATGTTTGCCTGAAAAGGAATCTTTGAAATGTTTCATAGTTTTAGAAATATAGTGCTTTCAAATTTGAGAAATGTACAATGGGGCTCAATGGCAGATATTGGCACGTCATAAAAGCACTTTCACCTAGGAACTCCATTCATACTTTTTATAATTCAGCTTACTGTGGAGACACATGCTGGAACTTTTTACTTTGAAATGTTTTGTAGTTTCTGAGTTATTTAACTTAAACGCCCAATGCATTCTCAATGGCAATAGCCCAAACTTTGGCATGCTACTAGTCCTACATACTTACACCTATAAAACCCCATTCAAACCTATTTAGGTTCATCTTATGGTGGACATGTTTGCCTGAAAAGGAATCTTTGAAATGTTTCATAGTTTTAGAAATATAGTGCTTTCAAATTTGAGAAATGTACAATGGGGCTCAATGGCAGATATTGGCACGTCATAAAAGCACTTTCACCTAGGAACTCCATTCATACTTTTTATAATTCAGCTTACTGTGGAGACACATGCTGGAACTTTTTACTTTGAAATGTTTTGTAGTTTCTGAGTTATTTAACTTAAACGCCCAATGCATTCTCAATGGCAATAGCACAAACTTTGGCATGCTACTAGTCCTACATACTTACACCTAGAAACCACATTCAAACCTATTTAGGTTCATCTTATGGTGGACATGTTTGCCTGAAAAGGAATCTTTGAAATGTTTCATAGTTTTAGAAATATAGTGCTTTCAAATTTGAGAAATGTACAATGGGGCTCAATGGCAGATATTGGCACGTCATAAAAGCACTTTCACCTAGGAACTCCATTCATACTTTTTATAATTCAGCTTACTGTGGAGACACATGCTGGAACCTTTTACTTTGAAATGTTTTGTAGTTTCTGAGTTATTTAACTTAAACGCCCAATGCATTCTCAATGGCAATAGCACAAACTTTGGCATGCTACTAGTCCTACATACTTACACCTAGAAACCCCATTCAAACCTATTTAGGTTCATCCTATGGTGGACATGTTTGCCTGAAAAGGAATCTTTGAAATGTTTCATAGTTTTAGAAATATAGTGCTTTCAAATTTGAGAAATGTACAATGGGGCTCAATGGCAGATATTGGCACGTCATAAAAGCACTTTCACCTAGGAACTCCATTCATACTTTTTATAATTCAGCTTACTGTGGAGACACATGCTGGAACTTTTTACTTTGAAATGTTTTGTAGTTTCTGAGTTATTTAACTTAAACGCCCAATGCATTCTCAATGGCAATAGCCCAAACTTTGGCATGCTACTAGTCCTACATACTTACACCTATAAAACCCCATTCAAACCTATTTAGGTTCATCTTATGGTGGACATGTTTGCCTGAAAAGGAATCTTTGAAATGTTTCATAGTTTTAGAAATATAGTGCTTTCAAATTTGAGAAATGTACAATGGGGCTCAATGGCAGATATTGGCACGTCATAAAAGCACTTTCACCTAGGAACTCCATTCATACTTTTTATAATTCAGCTTACTGTGGAGACACATGCTGGAACTTTTTACTTTGAAATGTTTTGTAGTTTCTGAGTTATTTAACTTAAACGCCCAATGCATTCTCAATGGCAATAGCACAAACTTTGGCATGCTACTAGTCCTACATACTTACACCTAGAAACCACATTCAAACCTATTTAGGTTCATCTTATGGTGGACATGTTTGCCTGAAAAGGAATCATTGAAATGTTTCATAGTTTTAGAAATATAGTGCTTTCAAATTTGAGAAATGTACAATGGGGCTCAATGGCAGATATTGGCACGTCATAAAAGCACTTTCACCTAGGAACTCCATTCATACTTTTTATAATTCAGCTTACTGTGGAGACACATGCTGGAACTTTTTACTTTGAAATGTTTTGTAGTTTCTGAGTTATTTAACTTAAACGCCCAATGCATTCTCAATGGCAATAGCCCAAACTTTGGCATGCTACTAGTCCTACATACTTACACCTAGAAACCCCATTCAAACCTATTTAGGTTCATCTTATGGTGGACATGTTTGCCTGAAAAGGAATCTTTGAAATGTTTCATAGTTTTAGAAATATAGTGCTTTCAAATTTGAGAAATGTACAATGGGGCTCAATGGCAGATATTGGCACGTCATAAAAGCACTTTCACCTAGGAACTCCATTCATACTTTTTATAATTCAGCTTACTGTGGAGACACATGCTGGAACCTTTTACTTTGAAATGTTTTGTAGTTTCTGAGTTATTTAACTTAAACGCCCAATGCATTCTCAATGGCAATAGCACAAACTTTGGCATGCTACTAGTCCTACATACTTACACCTAGAAACCCCATTCAAACCTATTTAGGTTCATCCTATGGTGGACATGTTTGCCTGAAAAGGAATCTTTGAAATGTTTCATAGTTTTAGAAATATAGTGCTTTCAAATTTGAGAAATGTACAATGGGGCTCAATGGCAGATATTGGCACGTCATAAAAGCACTTTCACCTAGGAACTCCATTCATACTTTTTATAATTCAGCTTACTGTGGAGACACATGCTGGAACTTTTTACTTTGAAATGTTTTGTAGTTTCTGAGTTATTTAACTTAAACGCCCAATGCATTCTCAATGGCAATAGCCCAAACTTTGGCATGCTACTAGTCCTACATACTTACACCTATAAAACCCCATTCAAACCTATTTAGGTTCATCTTATGGTGGACATGTTTGCCTGAAAAGGAATCTTTGAAATGTTTCATAGTTTTAGAAATATAGTGCTTTCAAATTTGAGAAATGTACAATGGGGCTCAATGGCAGATATTGGCACGTCATAAAAGCACTTTCACCTAGGAACTCCATTCATACTTTTTATAATTCAGCTTACTGTGGAGACACATGCTGGAACTTTTTACTTTGAAATGTTTTGTAGTTTCTGAGTTATTTAACTTAAACGCCCAATGCATTCTCAATGGCAATAGCACAAACTTTGGCATGCTACTAGTCCTACATACTTACACCTAGAAACCACATTCAAACCTATTTAGGTTCATCTTATGGTGAAATGAAATGAAATGAAATGAAATGAAATGAAATGAAATGAAATGAAATCTATATTTACCCAGGGTATCTGGGCTAAGCTCAAGAACTTGTTTCCAGCCAGGCCCTGCTCATAGAACACATTTCATCGTAGTGGTTGATGCCTTGTTCAAGGGCATTTCAGCGGTGGTAATTTTAACGTGTCGGACGGCTGATTCGAACTGGGAACCTTCCGGTATCTAGACCGCGCCGCTATCCGTTCGGCGGTGGACATGTTTGCCTGAAAAGGAATCTTTGAAATGTTTCATAGTTTTAGAAATATAGTGCTTTCAAATTTGAGAAATGTACAATGGGGCTCAATGGCAGATATTGGCACGTCATAAAAGCACTTTCACCTAGGAACTCCATTCATACTTTTTATAATTCAGCTTACTGTGGAGACACATGCTGGAACTTTTTACTTTGAAATGTTTTGTAGTTTCTGAGTTATTTAACTTAAACGCCCAATGCATTCTCAATGGCAATAGCCCAAACTTTGGCATGCTACTAGTCCTACATACTTACACCTAGAAACCCCATTCAAACCTATTTAGGTTCATCTTATGGTGGACATGTTTGCCTGAAAAGGAATCTTTGAAATGTTTCATAGTTTTAGAAATATAGTGCTTTCAAATTTGAGAAATGTACAATGGGGCTCAATGGCAGATATTGGCACGTCATAAAAGCACTTTCACCTAGGAACTCCATTCATACTTTTTATAATTCAGCTTACTGTGGAGACACATGCTGGAACCTTTTACTTTGAAATGTTTTGTAGTTTCTGAGTTATTTAACTTAAACGCCCAATGCATTCTCAATGGCAATAGCACAAACTTTGGCATGCTACTAGTCCTACATACTTACACCTATAAAACCCCATTCAAACCTATTTAGGTTCATCTTATGGTGGACATGTTTGCCTGAAAAGGAATCTTTGAAATGTTTCATAGTTTTAGAAATATAGTGCTTTCAAATTTGAGAAATGTACAATGGGGCTCAATGGCAGATATTGGCACGTCATAAAAGCACTTTCACCTAGGAACTCCATTCATACTTTTTATAATTCAGCTTACTGTGGAGACACATGCTGGAACTTTTTACTTTGAAATGTTTTGTAGTTTCTGAGTTATTTAACTTAAACGCCCAATGCATTCTCAATGGCAATAGCACAAACTTTGGCATGCTACTAGTCCTACATACTTACACCTAGAAACCACATTCAAACCTATTTAGGTTCATCTTATGGTGGACATGTTTGCCTGAAAAGGAATCTTTGAAATGTTTCATAGTTTTAGAAATATAGTGCTTTCAAATTTGAGAAATGTACAATGGGGCTCAATGGCAGATATTGGCACGTCATAAAAGCACTTTCACCTAGGAACTCCATTCATACTTTTTATAATTCAGCTTACTGTGGAGACACATGCTGGAACTTTTTACTTTGAAATGTTTTGTAGTTTCTGAGTTATTTAACTTAAACGCCCAATGCATTCTCAATGGCAATAGCCCAAACTTTGGCATGCTACTAGTCCTACATACTTACACCTAGAAACCCCATTCAAACCTATTTAGGTTCATCTTATGGTGGACATGTTTGCCTGAAAAGGAATCTTTGAAATGTTTCATAGTTTTAGAAATATAGTGCTTTCAAATTTGAGAAATGTACAATGGGGCTCAATGGCAGATATTGGCACGTCATAAAAGCACTTTCACCTAGGAACTCCATTCATACTTTTTATAATTCAGCTTACTGTGGAGACACATGCTGGAACCTTTTACTTTGAAATGTTTTGTAGTTTCTGAGTTATTTAACTTAAACGCCCAATGCATTCTCAATGGCAATAGCACAAACTTTGGCATGCTACTAGTCCTACATACTTACACCTATAAAACCCCATTCAAACCTATTTAGGTTCATCTTATGGTGGACATGTTTGCCTGAAAAGGAATCTTTGAAATGTTTCATAGTTTTAGAAATATAGTGCTTTCAAATTTGAGAAATGTACAATGGGGCTCAATGGCAGATATTGGCACGTCATAAAAGCACTTTCACCTAGGAACTCCATTCATACTTTTTATAATTCAGCTTACTGTGGAGACACATGCTGGAACTTTTTACTTTGAAATGTTTTGTAGTTTCTGAGTTATTTAACTTAAACGCCCAATGCATTCTCAATGGCAATAGCACAAACTTTGGCATGCTACTAGTCCTACATACTTACACCTAGAAACCACATTCAAACCTATTTAGGTTCATCTTATGGTGGACATGTTTGCCTGAAAAGGAATCTTTGAAATGTTTCATAGTTTTAGAAATATAGTGCTTTCAAATTTGAGAAATGTACAATGGGGCTCAATGGCAGATATTGGCACGTCATAAAAGCACTTTCACCTAGGAACTCCATTCATACTTTTTATAATTCAGCTTACTGTGGAGACACATGCTGGAACTTTTTACTTTGAAATGTTTTGTAGTTTCTGAGTTATTTAACTTAAACGCCCAATGCATTCTCAATGGCAATAGCCCAAACTTTGGCATGCTACTAGTCCTACATACTTACACCTATAAAACCCCATTCAAACCTATTTAGGTTCATCTTATGGTGGACATGTTTGCCTGAAATGGAATCTTTGAAATGTTTCATAGTTTTAGAAATATAGTGCTTTCAAATTTGAGAAATGTACAATGGGGCTCAATGGCAGATATTGGCACGTCATAAAAGCACTTTCACCTAGGAACTCCATTCATACTTTTTATAATTCAGCTTACTGTGGAGACACATGCTGGAACTTTTTACTTTGAAATGTTTTGTAGTTTCTGAGTTATTTAACTTAAACGCCCAATGCATTCTCAATGGCAATAGCACAAACTTTGGCATGCTACTAGTCCTACATACTTACACCTAGAAACCACATTCAAACCTATTTAGGTTCATCTTATGGTGGACATGTTTGCCTGAAAAGGAATCTTTGAAATGTTTCATAGTTTTAGAAATATAGTGCTTTCAAATTTGAGAAATGTACAATGGGGCTCAATGGCAGATATTGGCACGTCATAAAAGCACTTTCACCTAGGAACTCCATTCATACTTTTTATAATTCAGCTTACTGTGGAGACACATGCTGGAACTTTTTACTTTGAAATGTTTTGTAGTTTCTGAGTTATTTAACTTAAACGCCCAATGCATTCTCAATGGCAATAGCACAAACTTTGGCATGCTACTAGTCCTACATACTTACACCTAGAAACCCCATTCAAACCTATTTAGGTTCATCTTATGGTGGACATGTTTGCCTGAAAAGGAATCTTTGAAATGTTTCATAGTTTTAGAAATATAGTGCTTTCAAATTTGAGAAATGTACAATGGGGCTCAATGGCAGATATTGGCACGTCATAAAAGCACTTTCACCTAGGAACTCCATTCATACTTTTTATAATTCAGCTTACTGTGGAGACACATGCTGGAACCTTTTACTTTGAAATGTTTTGTAGTTTCTGAGTTATTTAACTTAAACGCCCAATGCATTCTCAATGGCAATAGCACAAACTTTGGCATGCTACTAGTCCTACATACTTACACCTAGAAACCCCATTCAAACCTATTTAGGTTCATCTTATGGTGGACATGTTTGCCTCAAAAGGAATCTTTGAAATGTTTCATAGTTTTAGAAATATAGTGCTTTCAAATTTGAGAAATGTACAATGGGGCTCAATGGCAGATATTGGCACGTCATAAAAGCACTTTCACCTAGGAACTCCATTCATACTTTTTATAATTCAGCTTACTGTGGAGACACATGCTGGAACTTTTTACTTTGAAATGTTTTGTAGTTTCTGAGTTATTTAACTTAAACGCCCAATGCATTCTCAATGGCAATAGCCAAAACTTTGGCATGCTACTAGTCCTACATACTTACACCTAGAAACCCCATTCAAGCCTATTTAGGTTCATCTTATGGTGGACATGTTTGCCTGAAAATGAATCTTTGAAATGTTTCATAGTTTTAGAAATATAGTGCTTTCAAATTTGAGAAATGTACAATGGGGCTCAATGGCAGATATTGGCACGTCATAAAAGCACTTTCACCTAGGAACTCCATTCATACTTTTTATAATTCAGCTTACTGTGGAGACACATGCTGGAACTTTTTACTTTGAAATGTTTTGTAGTTTCTGAGTTATTTAACTTAAACGCCCAATGCATTCTCAATGGCAATAGCCCAAACTTTGGCATGCTACTAGTCCTACATACTTACACCTAGACACCCCATTCAAACCTATTTAGGTTCATCTTATGGTGGACATGTTTGCCTGAAAAGGAATCTTTGAAATGTTTCATAGTTTTAGAAATAGAGTGCTTTCAAATTTGAGAAATGTACAATGGGGCTCAATGGCAGATATTGGCACGTCATAAAAGCACTTTCACCTAGGAACTCCATTCATACTTTTTATAATTCAGCTTACTGTGGAGACACATGCTGGAACTTTTTACTTTGAAATGTTTTGTAGTTTCTGAGTTATTTAACTTAAACGCCCAATGCATTCTCAATGGCAATAGCACAAACTTTGGCATGCTACTAGTCCTGCATACTTACACCTAGAAACCCCATTCAAACCTATTTAGGTTCATCTTATGGTGGACATGTTTGCCTGAAAAGGAATCTTTGAAATGTTTCATAGTTTTAGAAATATAGTGCTTTCAAATTTGAGAAATGTACAATGGGGCTCAATGGCAGATATTGGCACGTCATAAAAGCACTTTCACCTAGGAACTCCATTCATACTTTTTATAATTCAGCTTACTGTGGAGACACATGCTGGAACTTTTTACTTTGAAATGTTTTGTAGTTTCTGAGTTATTTAACTTAAACGCCCAATGCATTCTCAATGGCAATAGCACAAACTTTGGCATGCTACTAGTCCTACATACTTACACCTAGAAACCACATTCAAACCTATTTAGGTTCATCTTATGGTGGACATGTTTGCCTGAAAAGGAATCTTTGAAATGTTTCATAGTTTTAGAAATATAGTGCTTTCAAATTTGAGAAATGTACAATGGGGCTCAATGGCAGATATTGGCACGTCATAAAAGCACTTTCACCTAGGAACTCCATTCATACTTTTTATAATTCAGCTTACTGTGGAGACACATGCTGGAACTTTTTACTTTGAAATGTTTTGTAGTTTCTGAGTTATTTAACTTAAACGCCCAATGCATTCTCAATGGCAATAGCACAAACTTTGGCATGCTACTAGTCCTACATACTTACACCTAGAAACCCCATTCAAACCTATTTAGGTTCATCTTATGGTGGACATGTTTGCCTGAAAAGGAATCTTTGAAATGTTTCATAGTTTTAGAAATATAGTGCTTTCAAATTTGAGAAATGTACAATGGGGCTCAATGGCAGATATTGGCACGTCATAAAAGCACTTTCACCTAGGAACTCCATTCATACTTTTTATAATTCAGCTTACTGTGGAGACACATGCTGGAACCTTTTACTTTGAAATGTTTTGTAGTTTCTGAGTTATTTAACTTAAACGCCCAATGCATTCTCAATGGCAATAGCACAAACTTTGGCATGCTACTAGTCCTACATACTTACACCTAGAAACCCCATTCAAACCTATTTAGGTTCATCTTATGGTGGACATGTTTGCCTGAAAAGGAATCTTTGAAATGTTTCATAGTTTTAGAAATATAGTGCTTTCAAATTTGAGAAATGTACAATGGGGCTCAATGGCAGATATTGGCACGTCATAAAAGCACTTTCACCTAGGAACTCCATTCATACTTTTTATAATTCAGCTTACTGTGGAGACACATGCTGGAACTTTTTACTTTGAAATGTTTTGTAGTTTCTGAGTTATTTAACTTAAACGCCCAATGCATTCTCAATGGCAATAGCCAAAACTTTGGCATGCTACTAGTCCTACATACTTACACCTAGAAACCCCATTCAAGCCTATTTAGGTTCATCTTATGGTGGACATGTTTGCCTGAAAATGAATCTTTGAAATGTTTCATAGTTTTAGAAATATAGTGCTTTCAAATTTGAGAAATGTACAATGGGGCTCAATGGCAGATATTGGCACGTCATAAAAGCACTTTCACCTAGGAACTCCATTCATACTTTTTATAATTCAGCTTACTGTGGAGACACATGCTGGAACTTTTTACTTTGAAATGTTTTGTAGTTTCTGAGTTATTTAACTTAAACGCCCAATGCATTCTCAATGGCAATAGCCCAAACTTTGGCATGCTACTAGTCCTACATACTTACACCTAGACACCCCATTCAAACCTATTTAGGTTCATCTTATGGTGGACATGTTTGCCTGAAAAGGAATCTTTGAAATGTTTCATAGTTTTAGAAATAGAGTGCTTTCAAATTTGAGAAATGTACAATGGGGCTCAATGGCAGATATTGGCACGTCATAAAAGCACTTTCACCTAGGAACTCCATTCATACTTTTTATAATTCAGCTTACTGTGGAGACACATGCTGGAACTTTTTACTTTGAAATGTTTTGTAGTTTCTGAGTTATTTAACTTAAACGCCCAATGCATTCTCAATGGCAATAGCACAAACTTTGGCATGCTACTAGTCCTGCATACTTACACCTAGAAACCCCATTCAAACCTATTTAGGTTCATCTTATGGTGGACATGTTTGCCTGAAAAGGAATCTTTGAAATGTTTCATAGTTTTAGAAATATAGTGCTTTCAAATTTGAGAAATGTACAATGGGGCTCAATGGCAGATATTGGCACGTCATAAAAGCACTTTCACCTAGGAACTCCATTCATACTTTTTATAATTCAGCTTACTGTGGAGACACATGCTGGAACTTTTTACTTTGAAATGTTTTGTAGTTTCTGAGTTATTTAACTTAAACGCCCAATGCATTCTCAATGGCAATAGCACAAACTTTGGCATGCTACTAGTCCTACATACTTACACCTAGAAACCCCATTCAAACCTATTTAGGTTCATCTTATGGTGGACATGTTTGCCTGAAAAGGAATCTTTGAAATGTTTCATAGTTTTAGAAATATAGTGCTTTCAAATTTGAGAAATGTACAATGGGGCTCAATGGCAGATATTGGCACGTCATAAAAGCACTTTCACCTAGGAACTCCATTCATACTTTTTATAATTCAGCTTACTGTGGAGACACATGCTGGAACCTTTTACTTTGAAATGTTTTGTAGTTTCTGAGTTTAACTTAAACGCCCAATGCATTCTCAATGGCAATAGCACAAACTTTGGCATGCTACTAGTCCTACATACTTACACCTAGAAACCACATTCAAACCTATTTAGGTTCATCTTATGGTGGACATGTTTGCCTGAAATGGAATCTTTGAAATGTTTCGTAGTTTTAGAAATATAGTGCTTTCAAATTTGAGAAATGTACAATGGGGCTCAATGGCAGATATTGGCACGTCATAAAAGCACTTTCACCTAGGAACTCCATTCATACTTTTTATAATTCAGCTTACTGTGGAGACACATGCTGGAACTTTTTACTTTGAAATGTTTTGTAGTTTCTGAGTTATTTAACTTAAACGCCCAATGCATTCTCAATGGCAATAGCACAAACTTTGGCATGCTACTAGTCCTACATACTTACACCTAGAAACCACATTCAAACCTATTTAGGTTCATCTTATGGTGGACATGTTTGCCTGAAAAGGAATCTTTGAAATGTTTCATAGTTTTAGAAATATAGTGCTTTCAAATTTGAGAAATGTACAATGGGGCTCAATGGCAGATATTGGCACGTCATAAAAGCACTTTCACCTAGGAACTCCATTCATACTTTTTATAATTCAGCTTACTGTGGAGACACATGCTGGAACTTTTTACTTTGAAATGTTTTGTAGTTTCTGAGTTATTTAACTAAAACGCCCAATGCATTCTCAATGGCAATAGCACAAACTTTGGCATGCTACTAGTCCTACATACTTACACCTAGAAACCCCATTCAAACCTATTTAGGTTCATCTTATGGTGGACATGTTTGCCTGAAAAGGAATCTTTGAAATGTTTCATAGTTTTAGAAATATAGTGCTTTCAAATTTGAGAAATGTACAATGGGGCTCAATGGCAGATATTGGCACGTCATAAAAGCACTTTCACCTAGGAACTCCATTCATACTTTTTATAATTCAGCTTACTGTGGAGACACATGCTGGAACCTTTTACTTTGAAATGTTTTGTAGTTTCTGAGTTATTTAACTTAAACGCCCAATGCATTCTCAATGGCAATAGCCCAAACTTTGGCATGCTACTAGTCCTACATACTTACACCTAGAAACCCCATTCAAACCTATTTAGGTTCATCTTATGGTGGACATGTTTGCCTGAAAAGGAATCTTTGAAATGTTTCATAGTTTTAGAAATATAGTGCTTTCAAATTTGAGAAATGTACAATGGGGCTCAATGGCAGATATTGGCACGTCATAAAAGCACTTTCACCTAGGAACTCCATTCATACTTTTTATAATTCAGCTTACTGTGGAGACACATGCTGGAACCTTTTACTTTGAAATGTTTTGTAGTTTCTGAGTTATTTAACTTAAACGCCCAATGCATTCTCAATGGCAATAGCACAAACTTTGGCATGCTACTAGTCCTACATACTTACACCTAGAAACCCCATTCAAACCTATTTAGGTTCATCCTATGGTGGACATGTTTGCCTGAAAAGGAATCTTTGAAATGTTTCATAGTTTTAGAAATATAGTGCTTTCAAATTTGAGAAATGTACAATGGGGCTCAATGGCAGATATTGGCACGTCATAAAAGCACTTTCACCTAGGAACTCCATTCATACTTTTTATAATTCAGCTTACTGTGGAGACACATGCTGGAACTTTTTACTTTGAAATGTTTTGTAGTTTCTGAGTTATTTAACTTAAACGCCCAATGCATTCTCAATGGCAATAGCCCAAACTTTGGCATGCTACTAGTCCTACATACTTACACCTATAAAACCCCATTCAAACCTATTTAGGTTCATCTTATGGTGGACATGTTTGCCTGAAAAGGAATCTTTGAAATGTTTCATAGTTTTAGAAATATAGTGCTTTCAAATTTGAGAAATGTACAATGGGGCTCAATGGCAGATATTGGCACGTCATAAAAGCACTTTCACCTAGGAACTCCATTCATACTTTTTATAATTCAGCTTACTGTGGAGACACATGCTGGAACTTTTTACTTTGAAATGTTTTGTAGTTTCTGAGTTATTTAACTTAAACGCCCAATGCATTCTCAATGGCAATAGCACAAACTTTGGCATGCTACTAGTCCTACATACTTACACCTAGAAACCACATTCAAACCTATTTAGGTTCATCTTATGGTGGACATGTTTGCCTGAAAAGGAATCTTTGAAATGTTTCATAGTTTTAGAAATATAGTGCTTTCAAATTTGAGAAATGTACAATGGGGCTCAATGGCAGATATTGGCACGTCATAAAAGCACTTTCACCTAGGAACTCCATTCATACTTTTTATAATTCAGCTTACTGTGGAGACACATGCTGGAACCTTTTACTTTGAAATGTTTTGTAGTTTCTGAGTTATTTAACTTAAACGCCCAATGCATTCTCAATGGCAATAGCACAAACTTTGGCAAGCTACTAGTCCTACATACTTACACCTAGAAACCCCATTCAAACCTATTTAGGTTCATCTTATGGTGGACATGTTTGCCTGAAAAGGAATCTTTGAAATGTTTCATAGTTTTAGAAATATAGTGCTTTCAAATTTGAGAAATGTACAATGGGGCTCAATGGCAGATATTGGCACGTCATAAAAGCACTTTCACCTAGGAACTCCATTCATACTTTTTATAATTCAGCTTACTGTGGAGACACATGCTGGAACTTTTTACTTTGAAATGTTTTGTAGTTTCTGAGTTATTTAACTTAAACGCCCAATGCATTCTCAATGGCAATAGCCAAAACTTTGGCATGCTACTAGTCCTACATACTTACACCTAGAAACCCCATTCAAGCCTATTTAGGTTCATCTTATGGTGGACATGTTTGCCTGAAAATGAATCTTTGAAATGTTTCATAGTTTTAGAAATATAGTGCTTTCAAATTTGAGAAATGTACAATGGGGCTCAATGGCAGATATTGGCACGTCATAAAAGCACTTTCACCTAGGAACTCCATTCATACTTTTTATAATTCAGCTTACTGTGGAGACACATGCTGGAACTTTTTACTTTGAAATGTTTTGTAGTTTCTGAGTTATTTAACTTAAACGCCCAATGCATTCTCAATGGCAATAGCCCAAACTTTGGCATGCTACTAGTCCTACATACTTACACCTAGACACCCCATTCAAACCTATTTAGGTTCATCTTATGGTGGACATGTTTGCCTGAAAAGGAATCTTTGAAATGTTTCATAGTTTTAGAAATAGAGTGCTTTCAAATTTGAGAAATGTACAATGGGGCTCAATGGCAGATATTGGCACGTCATAAAAGCACTTTCACCTAGGAACTCCATTCATACTTTTTATAATTCAGCTTACTGTGGAGACACATGCTGGAACTTTTTACTTTGAAATGTTTTGTAGTTTCTGAGTTATTTAACTTAAACGCCCAATGCATTCTCAATGGCAATAGCACAAACTTTGGCATGCTACTAGTCCTGCATACTTACACCTAGAAACCCCATTCAAACCTATTTAGGTTCATCTTATGGTGGACATGTTTGCCTGAAAAGGAATCTTTGAAATGTTTCATAGTTTTAGAAATATAGTGCTTTCAAATTTGAGAAATGTACAATGGGGCTCAATGGCAGATATTGGCACGTCATAAAAGCACTTTCACCTAGGAACTCCATTCATACTTTTTATAATTCAGCTTACTGTGGAGACACATGCTGGAACTTTTTACTTTGAAATGTTTTGTAGTTTCTGAGTTATTTAACTTAAACGCCCAATGCATTCTCAATGGCAATAGCACAAACTTTGGCATGCTACTAGTCCTACATACTTACACCTATAAAACCCCATTCAAACCTATTTAGGTTCATCTTATGGTGGACATGTTTGCCTGAAAAGGAATCTTTGAAATGTTTCATAGTTTTAGAAATATAGTGCTTTCAAATTTGAGAAATGTACAATGGGGCTCAATGGCAGATATTGGCACGTCATAAAAGCACTTTCACCTAGGAACTCCATTCATACTTTTTATAATTCAGCTTACTGTGGAGACACATGCTGGAACTTTTTACTTTGAAATGTTTTGTAGTTTCTGAGTTATTTAACTTAAACGCCCAATGCATTCTCAATGGCAATAGCACAAACTTTGGCATGCTACTAGTCCTACATACTTACACCTAGAAACCACATTCAAACCTATTTAGGTTCATCTTATGGTGGACATGTTTGCCTGAAAAGGAATCTTTGAAATGTTTCATAGTTTTAGAAATATAGTGCTTTCAAATTTGAGAAATGTACAATGGGGCTCAATGGCAGATATTGGCACGTCATAAAAGCACTTTCACCTAGGAACTCCATTCATACTTTTTATAATTCAGCTTACTGTGGAGACACATGCTGGAACTTTTTACTTTGAAATGTTTTGTAGTTTCTGAGTTATTTAACTTAAACGCCCAATGCATTCTCAATGGCAATAGCACAAACTTTGGCATGCTACTAGTCCTACATACTTACACCTAGAAACCACATTCAAACCTATTTAGGTTCATCTTATGGTGGACATGTTTGCCTGAAAAGGAATCTTTGAAATGTTTCATAGTTTTAGAAATATAGTGCTTTCAAATTTGAGAAATGTACAATGGGGCTCAATGGCAGATATTGGCACGTCATAAAAGCACTTTCACCTAGGAACTCCATTCATACTTTTTATAATTCAGCTTACTGTGGAGACACATGCTGGAACCTTTTACTTTGAAATGTTTTGTAGTTTCTGAGTTATTTAACTTAAACGCCCAATGCATTCTCAATGGCAATAGCACAAACTTTGGCATGCTACTAGTCCTACATACTTACACCTAGAAACCCCATTCAAACCTATTTAGGTTCATCTTATGGTGGACATGTTTGCCTGAAAAGGAATCTTTGAAATGTTTCATAGTTTTAGAAATATAGTGCTTTCAAATTTGAGAAATGTACAATGGGGCTCAATGGCAGATATTGGCACGTCATAAAAGCACTTTCACCTAGGAACTCCATTCATACTTTTTATAATTCATCTTACTGTGGAGACACATGCTGGAACTTTTTACTTTGAAATGTTTTGTAGTTTCTGAGTTATTTAACTTAAACGCCCAATGCATTCTCAATGGCAATAGCCCAAACTTTGGCATGCTACTAGTCCTACATACTTACACCTAGACACCCCATTCAAACCTATTTAGGTTCATCTTATGGTGGACATGTTTGCCTGAAAAGGAATCTTTGAAATGTTTCATAGTTTTAGAAATAGAGTGCTTTCAAATTTGAGAAATGTACAATGGGGCTCAATGGCAGATATTGGCACGTCATAAAAGCACTTTCACCTAGGAACTCCATTCATACTTTTTATAATTCAGCTTACTGTGGAGACACATGCTGGAACCTTTTACTTTGAAATGTTTTGTAGTTTCTGAGTTATTTAACTTAAACGCCCAATGCATTCTCAATGGCAATAGCACAAACTTTGGCAAGCTACTAGTCCTACATACTTACACCTAGAAACCCCATTCAAACCTATTTAGGTTCATCTTATGGTGGACATGTTTGCCTGAAAAGGAATCTTTGAAATGTTTCATAGTTTTAGAAATATAGTGCTTTCAAATTTGAGAAATGTACAATGGGGCTCAATGGCAGATATTGGCACGTCATAAAAGCACTTTCACCTAGGAACTCCATTCATACTTTTTATAATTCAGCTTACTGTGGAGACACATGCTGGAACTTTTTACTTTGAAATGTTTTGTAGTTTCTGAGTTATTTAACTTAAACGCCCAATGCATTCTCAATGGCAATAGCCAAAACTTTGGCATGCTACTAGTCCTACATACTTACACCTAGAAACCCCATTCAAGCCTATTTAGGTTCATCTTATGGTGGACATGTTTGCCTGAAAATGAATCTTTGAAATGTTTCATAGTTTTAGAAATATAGTGCTTTCAAATTTGAGAAATGTACAATGGGGCTCAATGGCAGATATTGGCACGTCATAAAAGCACTTTCACCTAGGAACTCCATTCATACTTTTTATAATTCAGCTTACTGTGGAGACACATGCTGGAACTTTTTACTTTGAAATGTTTTGTAGTTTCTGAGTTATTTAACTTAAACGCCCAATGCATTCTCAATGGCAATAGCCCAAACTTTGGCATGCTACTAGTCCTACATACTTACACCTAGACACCCCATTCAAACCTATTTAGGTTCATCTTATGGTGGACATGTTTGCCTGAAAAGGAATCTTTGAAATGTTTCATAGTTTTAGAAATAGAGTGCTTTCAAATTTGAGAAATGTACAATGGGGCTCAATGGCAGATATTGGCACGTCATAAAAGCACTTTCACCTAGGAACTCCATTCATACTTTTTATAATTCAGCTTACTGTGGAGACACATGCTGGAACTTTTTACTTTGAAATGTTTTGTAGTTTCTGAGTTATTTAACTTAAACGCCCAATGCATTCTCAATGGCAATAGCACAAACTTTGGCATGCTACTAGTCCTGCATACTTACACCTAGAAACCCCATTCAAACCTATTTAGGTTCATCTTATGGTGGACATGTTTGCCTGAAAAGGAATCTTTGAAATGTTTCATAGTTTTAGAAATATAGTGCTTTCAAATTTGAGAAATGTACAATGGGGCTCAATGGCAGATATTGGCACGTCATAAAAGCACTTTCACCTAGGAACTCCATTCATACTTTTTATAATTCAGCTTACTGTGGAGACACATGCTGGAACTTTTTACTTTGAAATGTTTTGTAGTTTCTGAGTTATTTAACTTAAACGCCCAATGCATTCTCAATGGCAATAGCACAAACTTTGGCATGCTACTAGTCCTACATACTTACACCTATAAAACCCCATTCAAACCTATTTAGGTTCATCTTATGGTGGACATGTTTGCCTGAAAAGGAATCTTTGAAATGTTTCATAGTTTTAGAAATATAGTGCTTTCAAATTTGAGAAATGTACAATGGGGCTCAATGGCAGATATTGGCACGTCATAAAAGCACTTTCACCTAGGAACTCCATTCATACTTTTTATAATTCAGCTTACTGTGGAGACACATGCTGGAACTTTTTACTTTGAAATGTTTTGTAGTTTCTGAGTTATTTAACTTAAACGCCCAATGCATTCTCAATGGCAATAGCACAAACTTTGGCATGCTACTAGTCCTACATACTTACACCTAGAAACCACATTCAAACCTATTTAGGTTCATCTTATGGTGGACATGTTTGCCTGAAAAGGAATCTTTGAAATGTTTCATAGTTTTAGAAATATAGTGCTTTCAAATTTGAGAAATGTACAATGGGGCTCAATGGCAGATATTGGCACGTCATAAAAGCACTTTCACCTAGGAACTCCATTCATACTTTTTATAATTCAGCTTACTGTGGAGACACATGCTGGAACTTTTTACTTTGAAATGTTTTGTAGTTTCTGAGTTATTTAACTTAAACGCCCAATGCATTCTCAATGGCAATAGCACAAACTTTGGCATGCTACTAGTCCTACATACTTACACCTAGAAACCACATTCAAACCTATTTAGGTTCATCTTATGGTGGACATGTTTGCCTGAAAAGGAATCTTTGAAATGTTTCATAGTTTTAGAAATATAGTGCTTTCAAATTTGAGAAATGTACAATGGGGCTCAATGGCAGATATTGGCACGTCATAAAAGCACTTTCACCTAGGAACTCCATTCATACTTTTTATAATTCAGCTTACTGTGGAGACACATGCTGGAACCTTTTACTTTGAAATGTTTTGTAGTTTCTGAGTTATTTAACTTAAACGCCCAATGCATTCTCAATGGCAATAGCACAAACTTTGGCATGCTACTAGTCCTACATACTTACACCTAGAAACCCCATTCAAACCTATTTAGGTTCATCTTATGGTGGACATGTTTGCCTGAAAAGGAATCTTTGAAATGTTTCATAGTTTTAGAAATATAGTGCTTTCAAATTTGAGAAATGTACAATGGGGCTCAATGGCAGATATTGGCACGTCATAAAAGCACTTTCACCTAGGAACTCCATTCATACTTTTTATAATTCATCTTACTGTGGAGACACATGCTGGAACTTTTTACTTTGAAATGTTTTGTAGTTTCTGAGTTATTTAACTTAAACGCCCAATGCATTCTCAATGGCAATAGCCCAAACTTTGGCATGCTACTAGTCCTACATACTTACACCTAGACACCCCATTCAAACCTATTTAGGTTCATCTTATGGTGGACATGTTTGCCTGAAAAGGAATCTTTGAAATGTTTCATAGTTTTAGAAATAGAGTGCTTTCAAATTTGAGAAATGTACAATGGGGCTCAATGGCAGATATTGGCACGTCATAAAAGCACTTTCACCTAGGAACTCCATTCATACTTTTTATAATTCAGCTTACTGTGGAGACACATGCTGGAACTTTTTACTTTGAAATGTTTTGTAGTTTCTGAGTTATTTAACTTAAACGCCCAATGCATTCTCAATGGCAATAGCACAAACTTTGGCATGCTACTAGTCCTGCATACTTACACCTAGAAACCCCATTCAAACCTATTTAGGTTCATCTTATGGTGGACATGTTTGCCTGAAAAGGAATCTTTGAAATGTTTCATAGTTTTAGAAATATAGTGCTTTCAAATTTGAGAAATGTACAATGGGGCTCAATGGCAGATATTGGCACGTCATAAAAGCACTTTCACCTAGGAACTCCATTCATACTTTTTATAATTCAGCTTACTGTGGAGACACATGCTGGAACTTTTTACTTTGAAATGTTTTGTAGTTTCTGAGTTATTTAACTTAAACGCCCAATGCATTCTCAATGGCAATAGCACAAACTTTGGCATGCTACTAGTCCTACATACTTACACCTAGAAACCCCATTCAAACCTATTTAGGTTCATCTTATGGTGGACATGTTTGCCTGAAAAGGAATCTTTGAAATGTTTCATAGTTTTAGAAATATAGTGCTTTCAAATTTGAGAAATGTACAATGGGGCTCAATGGCAGATATTGGCACGTCATAAAAGCACTTTCACCTAGGAACTCCATTCATACTTTTTATAATTCAGCTTACTGTGGAGACACATGCTGGAACCTTTTACTTTGAAATGTTTTGTAGTTTCTGAGTTATTTAACTTAAACGCCCAATGCATTCTCAATGGCAATAGCACAAACTTTGGCATGCTACTAGTCCTACATACTTACACCTAGAAACCCCATTCAAACCTATTTAGGTTCATCCTATGGTGGACATGTTTGCCTGAAAAGGAATCTTTGAAATGTTTCATAGTTTTAGAAATATAGTGCTTTCAAATTTGAGAAATGTACAATGGGGCTCAATGGCAGATATTGGCACGTCATAAAAGCACTTTCACCTAGGAACTCCATTCATACTTTTTATAATTCAGCTTACTGTGGAGACACATGCTGGAACTTTTTACTTTGAAATGTTTTGTAGTTTCTGAGTTATTTAACTTAAACGCCCAATGCATTCTCAATGGCAATAGCCCAAACTTTGGCATGCTACTAGTCCTACATACTTACACCTATAAAACCCCATTCAAACCTATTTAGGTTCATCTTATGGTGGACATGTTTGCCTGAAAAGGAATCTTTGAAATGTTTCATAGTTTTAGAAATATAGTGCTTTCAAATTTGAGAAATGTACAATGGGGCTCAATGGCAGATATTGGCACGTCATAAAAGCACTTTCACCTAGGAACTCCATTCATACTTTTTATAATTCAGCTTACTGTGGAGACACATGCTGGAACTTTTTACTTTGAAATGTTTTGTAGTTTCTGAGTTATTTAACTTAAACGCCCAATGCATTCTCAATGGCAATAGCACAAACTTTGGCATGCTACTAGTCCTACATACTTACACCTAGAAACCACATTCAAACCTATTTAGGTTCATCTTATGGTGGACATGTTTGCCTGAAAAGGAATCTTTGAAATGTTTCATAGTTTTAGAAATATAGTGCTTTCAAATTTGAGAAATGTACAATGGGGCTCAATGGCAGATATTGGCACGTCATAAAAGCACTTTCACCTAGGAACTCCATTCATACTTTTTATAATTCAGCTTACTGTGGAGACACATGCTGGAACTTTTTACTTTGAAATGTTTTGTAGTTTCTGAGTTATTTAACTTAAACGCCCAATGCATTCTCAATGGCAATAGCCCAAACTTTGGCATGCTACTAGTCCTACATACTTACACCTATAAAACCCCATTCAAACCTATTTAGGTTCATCTTATGGTGGACATGTTTGCCTGAAATGGAATCTTTGAAATGTTTCATAGTTTTAGAAATATAGTGCTTTCAAATTTGAGAAATGTACAATGGGGCTCAATGGCAGATATTGGCACGTCATAAAAGCACTTTCACCTAGGAACTCCATTCATACTTTTTATAATTCAGCTTACTGTGGAGACACATGCTGGAACTTTTTACTTTGAAATGTTTTGTAGTTTCTGAGTTATTTAACTTAAACGCCCAATGCATTCTCAATGGCAATAGCACAAACTTTGGCATGCTACTAGTCCTACATACTTACACCTAGAAACCACATTCAAACCTATTTAGGTTCATCTTATGGTGGACATGTTTGCCTGAAAAGGAATCTTTGAAATGTTTCATAGTTTTAGAAATATAGTGCTTTCAAATTTGAGAAATGTACAATGGGGCTCAATGGCAGATATTGGCACGTCATAAAAGCACTTTCACCTAGGAACTCCATTCATACTTTTTATAATTCAGCTTACTGTGGAGACACATGCTGGAACTTTTTACTTTGAAATGTTTTGTAGTTTCTGAGTTATTTAACTAAAACGCCCAATGCATTCTCAATGGCAATAGCACAAACTTTGGCATGCTACTAGTCCTACATACTTACACCTAGAAACCCCATTCAAACCTATTTAGGTTCATCTTATGGTGGACATGTTTGCCTGAAAAGGAATCTTTGAAATGTTTCATAGTTTTAGAAATATAGTGCTTTCAAATTTGAGAAATGTACAATGGGGCTCAATGGCAGATATTGGCACGTCATAAAAGCACTTTCACCTAGGAACTCCATTCATACTTTTTATAATTCAGCTTACTGTGGAGACACATGCTGGAACCTTTTACTTTGAAATGTTTTGTAGTTTCTGAGTTATTTAACTTAAACGCCCAATGCATTCTCAATGGCAATAGCCCAAACTTTGGCATGCTACTAGTCCTACATACTTACACCTAGAAACCCCATTCAAACCTATTTAGGTTCATCTTATGGTGGACATGTTTGCCTGAAAAGGAATCTTTGAAATGTTTCATAGTTTTAGAAATATAGTGCTTTCAAATTTGAGAAATGTACAATGGGGCTCAATGTCAGATATTGGCACGTCATAAAAGCACTTTCACCTAGGAACTCCATTCATACTTTTTATAATTCAGCTTACTGTGGAGACACATGCTGGAACCTTTTACTTTGAAATGTTTTGTAGTTTCTGAGTTATTTAACTTAAACGCCCAATGCATTCTCAATGGCAATAGCACAAACTTTGGCATGCTACTAGTCCTACATACTTACACCTAGAAACCCCATTCAAACCTATTTAGGTTCATCCTATGGTGGACATGTTTGCCTGAAAAGGAATCTTTGAAATGTTTCATAGTTTTAGAAATATAGTGCTTTCAAATTTGAGAAATGTACAATGGGGCTCAATGGCAGATATTGGCACGTCATAAAAGCACTTTCACCTAGGAACTCCATTCATACTTTTTATAATTCAGCTTACTGTGGAGACACATGCTGGAACTTTTTACTTTGAAATGTTTTGTAGTTTCTGAGTTATTTAACTTAAACGCCCAATGCATTCTCAATGGCAATAGCACAAACTTTGGCATGCTACTAGTCCTACATACTTACACCTAGAAACCACATTCAAACCTATTTAGGTTCATCTTATGGTGGACATGTTTGCCTGAAAAGGAATCTTTGAAATGTTTCATAGTTTTAGAAATATAGTGCTTTCAAATTTGAGAAATGTACAATGGGGCTCAATGGCAGATATTGGCACGTCATAAAAGCACTTTCACCTAGGAACTCCATTCATACTTTTTATAATTCAGCTTACTGTGGAGACACATGCTGGAACTTTTTACTTTGAAATGTTTTGTAGTTTCTGAGTTATTTAACTTAAACGCCCAATGCATTCTCAATGGCAATAGCCCAAACTTTGGCATGCTACTAGTCCTACATACTTACACCTAGAAACCCCATTCAAACCTATTTAGGTTCATCTTATGGTGGACATGTTTGCCTGAAAAGGAATCTTTGAAATGTTTCATAGTTTTAGAAATATAGTGCTTTCAAATTTGTGAAATGTACAATGGGGCTCAATGGCAGATATTGGCACGTCATAAAAGCACTTTCACCTAGGAACTCCATTCATACTTTTTATAATTCAGCTTACTGTGGAGACACATGCTGGAACCTTTTACTTTGAAATGTTTTGTAGTTTCTGAGTTATTTAACTTAAACGCCCAATGCATTCTCAATGGCAATAGCACAAACTTTGGCATGCTACTAGTCCTACATACTTACACCTATAAAACCCCATTCAAACCTATTTAGGTTCATCTTATGGTGGACATGTTTGCCTGAAAAGGAATCTTTGAAATGTTTCATAGTTTTAGAAATATAGTGCTTTCAAATTTGAGAAATGTACAATGGGGCTCAATGGCAGATATTGGCACGTCATAAAAGCACTTTCACCTAGGAACTCCATTCATACTTTTTATAATTCAGCTTACTGTGGAGACACATGCTGGAACTTTTTACTTTGAAATGTTTTGTAGTTTCTGAGTTATTTAACTTAAACGCCCAATGCATTCTCAATGGCAATAGCACAAACTTTGGCATGCTACTAGTCCTACATACTTACACCTAGAAACCACATTCAAACCTATTTAGGTTCATCTTATGGTGGACATGTTTGCCTGAAAAGGAATCTTTGAAATGTTTCATAGTTTTAGAAATATAGTGCTTTCAAATTTGAGAAATGTACAATGGGGCTCAATGGCAGATATTGGCACGTCATAAAAGCACTTTCACCTAGGAACTCCATTCATACTTTTTATAATTCAGCTTACTGTGGAGACACATGCTGGAACTTTTTACTTTGAAATGTTTTGTAGTTTCTGAGTTATTTAACTTAAACGCCCAATGCATTCTCAATGGCAATAGCCCAAACTTTGGCATGCTACTAGTCCTACATACTTACACCTAGAAACCCCATTCAAACCTATTTAGGTTCATCTTATGGTGGACATGTTTGCCTGAAAAGGAATCTTTGAAATGTTTCATAGTTTTAGAAATATAGTGCTTTCAAATTTGAGAAATGTACAATGGGGCTCAATGGCAGATATTGGCACGTCATAAAAGCACTTTCACCTAGGAACTCCATTCATACTTTTTATAATTCAGCTTACTGTGGAGACACATGCTGGAACCTTTTACTTTGAAATGTTTTGTAGTTTCTGAGTTATTTAACTTAAACGCCCAATGCATTCTCAATGGCAATAGCACAAACTTTGGCATGCTACTAGTCCTACATACTTACACCTATAAAACCCCATTCAAACCTATTTAGGTTCATCTTATGGTGGACATGTTTGCCTGAAAAGGAATCTTTGAAATGTTTCATAGTTTTAGAAATATAGTGCTTTCAAATTTGAGAAATGTACAATGGGGCTCAATGGCAGATATTGGCACGTCATAAAAGCACTTTCACCTAGGAACTCCATTCATACTTTTTATAATTCAGCTTACTGTGGAGACACATGCTGGAACCTTTTACTTTGAAATGTTTTGTAGTTTCTGAGTTATTTAACTTAAACGCCCAATGCATTCTCAATGGCAATAGCACAAACTTCGGCATGCTACTAGTCCTACATACTTACACCTAGAAACCCCATTCAAACCTATTTAGGTTCATCCTATGGTGGACATGTTTGCCTGAAAAGGAATCTTTGAAATGTTTCATAGTTTTAGAAATATAGTGCTTTCAAATTTGAGAAATGTACAATGGGGCTCAATGGCAGATATTGGCACGTCATAAAAGCACTTTCACCTAGGAACTCCATTCATACTTTTTATAATTCAGCTTACTGTGGAGACACATGCTGGAACTTTTTACTTTGAAATGTTTTGTAGTTTCTGAGTTATTTAACTTAAACGCCCAATGCATTCTCAATGGCAATAGCCCAAACTTTGGCATGCTACTAGTCCTACATACTTACACCTAGAAACCCCATTCAAACCTATTTAGGTTCATCTTATGGTGGACATATTTGCCTGAAAAGGAATCTTTGAAATGTTTCATAGTTTTAGAAATATAGTGCTTTCAAATTTGAGAAATGTACAATGGGGCTCAATGGCAGATATTGGCACGTCATAAAAGCACTTTCACCTAGGAACTCCATTCATACTTTTTATAATTCAGCTTACTGTGGAGACACATGCTGGAACCTTTTACTTTGAAATGTTTTGTAGTTTCTGAGTTATTTAACTTAAACGCCCAATGCATTCTCAATGGCAATAGCACAAACTTTGGCATGCTACTAGTCCTACATACTTACACCTATAAAACCCCATTCAAACCTATTTAGGTTCATCTTATGGTGGACATGTTTGCCTGAAAAGGAATCTTTGAAATGTTTCATAGTTTTAGAAATATAGTGCTTTCAAATTTGAGAAATGTACAATGGGGCTCAATGGCAGATATTGGCACGTCATAAAAGCACTTTCACCTAGGAACTCCATTCATACTTTTTATAATTCAGCTTACTGTGGAGACACATGCTGGAACCTTTTACTTTGAAATGTTTTGTAGTTTCTGAGTTATTTAACTTAAACGCCCAATGCATTCTCAATGGCAATAGCACAAACTTTGGCATGCTACTAGTCCTACATACTTACACCTAGAAACCCCATTCAAACCTATTTAGGTTCATCCTATGGTGGACATGTTTGCCTGAAAAGGAATCTTTGAAATGTTTCATAGTTTTAGAAATATAGTGCTTTCAAATTTGAGAAATGTACAATGGGGCTCAATGGCAGATATTGGCACGTCATAAAAGCACTTTCACCTAGGAACTCCATTCATACTTTTTATAATTCAGCTTACTGTGGAGACACATGCTGGAACTTTTTACTTTGAAATGTTTTGTAGTTTCTGAGTTATTTAACTTAAACGCCCAATGCATTCTCAATGGCAATAGCCCAAACTTTGGCATGCTACTAGTCCTACATACTTACACCTATAAAACCCCATTCAAACCTATTTAGGTTCATCTTATGGTGGACATGTTTGCCTGAAAAGGAATCTTTGAAATGTTTCATAGTTTTAGAAATATAGTGCTTTCAAATTTGAGAAATGTACAATGGGGCTCAATGGCAGATATTGGCACGTCATAAAAGCACTTTCACCTAGGAACTCCATTCATACTTTTTATAATTCAGCTTACTGTGGAGACACATGCTGGAACTTTTTACTTTGAAATGTTTTGTAGTTTCTGAGTTATTTAACTTAAACGCCCAATGCATTCTCAATGGCAATAGCCCAAACTTTGGCATGCTACTAGTCCTACATACTTACACCTAGAAACCCCATTCAAACCTATTTAGGTTCATCTTATGGTGGACATGTTTGCCTGAAAAGGAATCTTTGAAATGTTTCATAGTTTTAGAAATATAGTGCTTTCAAATTTGAGAAATGTACAATGGGGCTCAATGGCAGATATTGGCACGTCATAAAAGCACTTTCACCTAGGAACTCCATTCATACTTTTTATAATTCAGCTTACTGTGGAGACACATGCTGGAACCTTTTACTTTGAAATGTTTTGTAGTTTCTGAGTTATTTAACTTAAACGCCCAATGCATTCTCAATGGCAATAGCACAAACTTTGGCATGCTACTAGTCCTACATACTTACACCTATAAAACCCCATTCAAACCTATTTAGGTTCATCTTATGGTGGACATGTTTGCCTGAAAAGGAATCTTTGAAATGTTTCATAGTTTTAGAAATATAGTGCTTTCAAATTTGAGAAATGTACAATGGGGCTCAATGGCAGATATTGGCACGTCATAAAAGCACTTTCACCTAGGAACTCCATTCATACTTTTTATAATTCAGCTTACTGTGGAGACACATGCTGGAACTTTTTACTTTGAAATGTTTTGTAGTTTCTGAGTTATTTAACTTAAACGCCCAATGCATTCTCAATGGCAATAGCACAAACTTTGGCATGCTACTAGTCCTACATACTTACACCTAGAAACCACATTCAAACCTATTTAGGTTCATCTTATGGTGGACATGTTTGCCTGAAAAGGAATCTTTGAAATGTTTCATAGTTTTAGAAATATAGTGCTTTCAAATTTGAGAAATGTACAATGGGGCTCAATGGCAGATATTGGCACGTCATAAAAGCACTTTCACCTAGGAACTCCATTCATACTTTTTATAATTCAGCTTACTGTGGAGACACATGCTGGAACTTTTTACTTTGAAATGTTTTGTAGTTTCTGAGTTATTTAACTTAAACGCCCAATGCATTCTCAATGGCAATAGCCCAAACTTTGGCATGCTACTAGTCCTACATACTTACACCTAGAAACCCCATTCAAACCTATTTAGGTTCATCTTATGGTGGACATGTTTGCCTGAAAAGGAATCTTTGAAATGTTTCATAGTTTTAGAAATATAGTGCTTTCAAATTTGAGAAATGTACAATGGGGCTCAATGGCAGATATTGGCACGTCATAAAAGCACTTTCACCTAGGAACTCCATTCATACTTTTTATAATTCAGCTTACTGTGGAGACACATGCTGGAACCTTTTACTTTGAAATGTTTTGTAGTTTCTGAGTTATTTAACTTAAACGCCCAATGCATTCTCAATGGCAATAGCACAAACTTTGGCATGCTACTAGTCCTACATACTTACACCTATAAAACCCCATTCAAACCTATTTAGGTTCATCTTATGGTGGACATGTTTGCCTGAAAAGGAATCTTTGAAATGTTTCATAGTTTTAGAAATATAGTGCTTTCAAATTTGAGAAATGTACAATGGGGCTCAATGGCAGATATTGGCACGTCATAAAAGCACTTTCACCTAGGAACTCCATTCATACTTTTTATAATTCAGCTTACTGTGGAGACACATGCTGGAACTTTTTACTTTGAAATGTTTTGTAGTTTCTGAGTTATTTAACTTAAACGCCCAATGCATTCTCAATGGCAATAGCACAAACTTTGGCATGCTACTAGTCCTACATACTTACACCTAGAAACCACATTCAAACCTATTTAGGTTCATCTTATGGTGGACATGTTTGCCTGAAAAGGAATCTTTGAAATGTTTCATAGTTTTAGAAATATAGTGCTTTCAAATTTGAGAAATGTACAATGGGGCTCAATGGCAGATATTGGCACGTCATAAAAGCACTTTCACCTAGGAACTCCATTCATACTTTTTATAATTCAGCTTACTGTGGAGACACATGCTGGAACTTTTTACTTTGAAATGTTTTGTAGTTTCTGAGTTATTTAACTTAAACGCCCAATGCATTCTCAATGGCAATAGCCCAAACTTTGGCATGCTACTAGTCCTACATACTTACACCTATAAAACCCCATTCAAACCTATTTAGGTTCATCTTATGGTGGACATGTTTGCCTGAAATGGAATCTTTGAAATGTTTCATAGTTTTAGAAATATAGTGCTTTCAAATTTGAGAAATGTACAATGGGGCTCAATGGCAGATATTGGCACGTCATAAAAGCACTTTCACCTAGGAACTCCATTCATACTTTTTATAATTCAGCTTACTGTGGAGACACATGCTGGAACTTTTTACTTTGAAATGTTTTGTAGTTTCTGAGTTATTTAACTTAAACGCCCAATGCATTCTCAATGGCAATAGCACAAACTTTGGCATGCTACTAGTCCTACATACTTACACCTAGAAACCACATTCAAACCTATTTAGGTTCATCTTATGGTGGACATGTTTGCCTGAAAAGGAATCTTTGAAATGTTTCATAGTTTTAGAAATATAGTGCTTTCAAATTTGAGAAATGTACAATGGGGCTCAATGGCAGATATTGGCACGTCATAAAAGCACTTTCACCTAGGAACTCCATTCATACTTTTTATAATTCAGCTTACTGTGGAGACACATGCTGGAACTTTTTACTTTGAAATGTTTTGTAGTTTCTGAGTTATTTAACTTAAACGCCCAATGCATTCTCAATGGCAATAGCCCAAACTTTGGCATGCTACTAGTCCTACATACTTACACCTAGAAACCCCATTCAAACCTATTTAGGTTCATCTTATGGTGGACATGTTTGCCTGAAAAGGAATCTTTGAAATGTTTCATAGTTTTAGAAATATAGTGCTTTCAAATTTGAGAAATGTACAATGGGGCTCAATGGCAGATATTGGCACGTCATAAAAGCACTTTCACCTAGGAACTCCATTCATACTTTTTATAATTCAGCTTACTGTGGAGACACATGCTGGAACCTTTTACTTTGAAATGTTTTGTAGTTTCTGAGTTATTTAACTTAAACGCCCAATGCATTCTCAATGGCAATAGCACAAACTTTGGCATGCTACTAGTCCTACATACTTACACCTATAAAACCCCATTCAAACCTATTTAGGTTCATCTTATGGTGGACATGTTTGCCTGAAAAGGAATCTTTGAAATGTTTCATAGTTTTAGAAATATAGTGCTTTCAAATTTGAGAAATGTACAATGGGGCTCAATGGCAGATATTGGCACGTCATAAAAGCACTTTCACCTAGGAACTCCATTCATACTTTTTATAATTCAGCTTACTGTGGAGACACATGCTGGAACTTTTTACTTTGAAATGTTTTGTAGTTTCTGAGTTATTTAACTTAAACGCCCAATGCATTCTCAATGGCAATAGCACAAACTTTGGCATGCTACTAGTCCTACATACTTACACCTAGAAACCACATTCAAACCTATTTAGGTTCATCTTATGGTGGACATGTTTGCCTGAAAAGGAATCTTTGAAATGTTTCATAGTTTTAGAAATATAGTGCTTTCAAATTTGAGAAATGTACAATGGGGCTCAATGGCAGATATTGGCACGTCATAAAAGCACTTTCACCTAGGAACTCCATTCATACTTTTTATAATTCAGCTTACTGTGGAGACACATGCTGGAACTTTTTACTTTGAAATGTTTTGTAGTTTCTGAGTTATTTAACTTAAACGCCCAATGCATTCTCAATGGCAATAGCCCAAACTTTGGCATGCTACTAGTCCTACATACTTACACCTATAAAACCCCATTCAAACCTATTTAGGTTCATCTTATGGTGGACATGTTTGCCTGAAATGGAATCTTTGAAATGTTTCATAGTTTTAGAAATATAGTGCTTTCAAATTTGAGAAATGTACAATGGGGCTCAATGGCAGATATTGGCACGTCATAAAAGCACTTTCACCTAGGAACTCCATTCATACTTTTTATAATTCAGCTTACTGTGGAGACACATGCTGGAACTTTTTACTTTGAAATGTTTTGTAGTTTCTGAGTTATTTAACTTAAACGCCCAATGCATTCTCAATGGCAATAGCACAAACTTTGGCATGCTACTAGTCCTACATACTTACACCTAGAAACCACATTCAAACCTATTTAGGTTCATCTTATGGTGGACATGTTTGCCTGAAAAGGAATCTTTGAAATGTTTCATAGTTTTAGAAATATAGTGCTTTCAAATTTGAGAAATGTACAATGGGGCTCAATGGCAGATATTGGCACGTCATAAAAGCACTTTCACCTAGGAACTCCATTCATACTTTTTATAATTCAGCTTACTGTGGAGACACATGCTGGAACTTTTTACTTTGAAATGTTTTGTAGTTTCTGAGTTATTTAACTTAAACGCCCAATGCATTCTCAATGGCAATAGCCCAAACTTTGGCATGCTACTAGTCCTACATACTTACACCTAGAAACCCCATTCAAACCTATTTAGGTTCATCTTATGGTGGACATGTTTGCCTGAAAAGGAATCTTTGAAATGTTTCATAGTTTTAGAAATATAGTGCTTTCAAATTTGAGAAATGTACAATGGGGCTCAATGGCAGATATTGGCACGTCATAAAAGCACTTTCACCTAGGAACTCCATTCATACTTTTTATAATTCAGCTTACTGTGGAGACACATGCTGGAACCTTTTACTTTGAAATGTTTTGTAGTTTCTGAGTTATTTAACTTAAACGCCCAATGCATTCTCAATGGCAATAGCACAAACTTTGGCATGCTACTAGTCCTACATACTTACACCTATAAAACCCCATTCAAACCTATTTAGGTTCATCTTATGGTGGACATGTTTGCCTGAAAAGGAATCTTTGAAATATTTCATAGTTTTAGAAATATAGTGCTTTCAAATTTGAGAAATGTACAATGGGGCTCAATGGCAGATATTGGCACGTCATAAAAGCACTTTCACCTAGGAACTCCATTCATACTTTTTATAATTCAGCTTACTGTGGAGACACATGCTGGAACTTTTTACTTTGAAATGTTTTGTAGTTTCTGAGTTATTTAACTTAAACGCCCAATGCATTCTCAATGGCAATAGCACAAACTTTGGCATGCTACTAGTCCTACATACTTACACCTAGAAACCACATTCAAACCTATTTAGGTTCATCTTATGGTGGACATGTTTGCCTGAAAAGGAATCTTTGAAATGTTTCATAGTTTTAGAAATATAGTGCTTTCAAATTTGAGAAATGTACAATGGGGCTCAATGGCAGATATTGGCACGTCATAAAAGCACTTTCACCTAGGAACTCCATTCATACTTTTTATAATTCAGCTTACTGTGGAGACACATGCTGGAACTTTTTACTTTGAAATGTTTTGTAGTTTCTGAGTTATTTAACTTAAACGCCCAATGCATTCTCAATGGCAATAGCCCAAACTTTGGCATGCTACTAGTCCTACATACTTACACCTATAAAACCCCATTCAAACCTATTTAGGTTCATCTTATGGTGGACATGTTTGCCTGAAATGGAATCTTTGAAATGTTTCATAGTTTTAGAAATATAGTGCTTTCAAATTTGAGAAATGTACAATGGGGCTCAATGGCAGATATTGGCACGTCATAAAAGCACTTTCACCTAGGAACTCCATTCATACTTTTTATAATTCAGCTTACTGTGGAGACACATGCTGGAACTTTTTACTTTGAAATGTTTTGTAGTTTCTGAGTTATTTAACTTAAACGCCCAATGCATTCTCAATGGCAATAGCACAAACTTTGGCATGCTACTAGTCCTACATACTTACACCTAGAAACCACATTCAAACCTATTTAGGTTCATCTTATGGTGGACATGTTTGCCTGAAAAGGAATCTTTGAAATGTTTCATAGTTTTAGAAATATAGTGCTTTCAAATTTGAGAAATGTACAATGGGGCTCAATGGCAGATATTGGCACGTCATAAAAGCACTTTCACCTAGGAACTCCATTCATACTTTTTATAATTCAGCTTACTGTGGAGACACATGCTGGAACTTTTTACTTTGAAATGTTTTGTAGTTTCTGAGTTATTTAACTTAAACGCCCAATGCATTCTCAATGGCAATAGCACAAACTTTGGCATGCTACTAGTCCTACATACTTACACCTAGAAACCCCATTCAAACCTATTTAGGTTCATCTTATGGTGGACATGTTTGCCTGAAAAGGAATCTTTGAAATGTTTCATAGTTTTAGAAATATAGTGCTTTCAAATTTGAGAAATGTACAATGGGGCTCAATGGCAGATATTGGCACGTCATAAAAGCACTTTCACCTAGGAACTCCATTCATACTTTTTATAATTCAGCTTACTGTGGAGACACATGCTGGAACCTTTTACTTTGAAATGTTTTGTAGTTTCTGAGTTATTTAACTTAAACGCCCAATGCATTCTCAATGGCAATAGCACAAACTTTGGCATGCTACTAGTCCTACATACTTACACCTAGAAACCCCATTCAAACCTATTTAGGTTCATCTTATGGTGGACATGTTTGCCTGAAAAGGAATCTTTGAAATGTTTCATAGTTTTAGAAATATAGTGCTTTCAAATTTGAGAAATGTACAATGGGGCTCAATGGCAGATATTGGCACGTCATAAAAGCACTTTCACCTAGGAACTCCATTCATACTTTTTATAATTCAGCTTACTGTGGAGACACATGCTGGAACTTTTTACTTTGAAATGTTTTGTAGTTTCTGAGTTATTTAACTTAAACGCCCAATGCATTCTCAATGGCAATAGCCCAAACTTTGGCATGCTACTAGTCCTACATACTTACACCTAGACACCCCATTCAAACCTATTTAGGTTCATCTTATGGTGGACATGTTTGCCTGAAAAGGAATCTTTGAAATGTTTCATAGTTTTAGAAATAGAGTGCTTTCAAATTTGAGAAATGTACAATGGGGCTCAATGGCAGATATTGGCACGTCATAAAAGCACTTTCACCTAGGAACTCCATTCATACTTTTTTTAATTCAGCTTACTGTGGAGACACATGCTGGAACCTTTTACTTTGAAATGTTTTGTAGTTTCTGAGTTATTTAACTTAAACGCCCAATGCATTCTCAATGGCAATAGCACAAACTTTGGCATGCTACTAGTCCTACATACTTACACCTAGAAACCCCATTCAAACCTATTTAGGTCCATCTTATGGTGGACATGTTTGCCTGAAAAGGAATCTTTAAAATGTTTCATAGTTTTAGAAATATAGTGCTTTCAAATTTGAGAAATGTACAATGGGGCTCAATGGCAGATATTGGCACGTCATAAAAGCACTTTCACCTAGGAACTCCATTCATACTTTTTATAATTCAGCTTACTGTGGAGACACATGCTGGAACTTTTTACTTTGAAATGTTTTGTAGTTTCTGAGTTATTTAACTTAAACGCCCAATGCATTCTCAATGGCAATATCACAAACTTTGGCATGCTACTAGTCCTACATAATTACACCTAGAAACCCCATTCAAACCTATTTAGGTTCATCTTATGGTGGAGATGTTTGCCTGAAAAGGAATCTTTGAAATGTTTCATAGTTTTAGAAATATAGTGCTTTCAAATTTGAGAAATGTACAATGGGGCTCAATGGCAGATATTGGCACGTCATAAAAGCACTTTCACCTAGGAACTCCATCCATACTTTTTATAATTCAGCTTACTGTGGAGACACATGCTGGAACTTTTTACTTTGAAATGTTTTGTAGTTTCTGAGTTATTTAACTTAAACGCCCAATGCATTCTCAATGGCAATAGCACAAACTTTGGCATGCTACTAGTCCTGCATACTTACACCTAGAAACCCCATTCAAACCTATTTAGGTTCATCTTATGGTGGACATGTTTGCCTGAAAAGGAATCTTTGAAATGTTTCATAGTTTTAGAAATATAGTGCTTTCAAATTTGAGAAATGTACAATGGGGCTCAATGGCAGATATTGGTACGTCATAAAAGCACTTTCACCTAGGAACTCCATTCATACTTTTTATAATTCAGCTTACTGTGGAGACACATGCTGGAACTTTTTACTTTGAAATGTTTTGTAGTTTCTGTGTTATTTAACTTAAACGCCCAATGCATTCTCAATGGCAATAGCACAAACTTTGGCATGCTACTAGTCCTACATACTTACACCTAGAAACCCCATTAAAACCTATTTAGGTTCATCTTATGGTGGACATGTTTGCCTGAAAAGGAATCTTTGAAATGTTTCATAGTTTTAGAAATATAGTGCTTTCAAATTTGAGAAATGTACAATGGGGCTCAATGGCAGATATTGGCACGTCATAAAAGCACTTTCACCTAGGAACTCCATTCATACTTTGTATAATTCAGCTTACTGTGGAGACACATGCTGGAACCTTTTACTTTGAAATGTTTTGTAGTTTCTGAGTTATTTAACTTAAACGCCCAATGCATTCTCAATGGCAATAGCACAAACTTTGGCATGCTACTAGTCCTACATACTTACACCTAGAAACCCCATTCAAACCTATTTAGGTTCATCTTATGGTGGACATGTTTGCCTGAAAAGGAATCTTTGAAATGTTTCATAGTTTTAGAAATATAGTGCTTTCAAATTTGAGAAATGTACAATGGGGCTCAATGGCAGATATTGGCACGTCATAAAAGCACTTTCACCTACTCCATTCATACTTTTTATAATTCAGCTTACTGTGGAGACACATGCTGGAACTTTTTACTTTGAAATGTTTTGTAGTTTCTGAGTTATTTAACTTAAACGCCCAATGCATTCTCAATGGCAATAGCACAAACTTTGGCATGCTACTTGTGGTGTTTACCTGTGAGAAACATTTTTTATATCTAAGCTGACAGCATTTGACCTGTGTGTAAAGCGGTGATGCACCCTAGAGGTAGGTGGAGAGCATCACATCTCTTGCCTCATCGATCGAGGTCTTGTATCAGCTATCAATATTAGCTTTTATTATTAAGAATACAGTTATTCCTGTAATGTTTGAACATTGGTGTATAATAGTTATTATTCTTATGAGTAGAAGCGATTTATTGGGAGTAGAATGGGGATGTACAGGGGCTGTTATATTTACATTTATATTAAAGAGTGGGTGTGGCTATAATAAGCATTGGGTATCGTGTGCGCACATCTGGACTTCAGTTCTCCGTTGGTCCTGGGACGGTCGGTCGGTAGGTGAAAGTGCCCGTAAATGTTATTATAAGGATCAATGTCCACATTATACCTTTCTTGTGTAAATGTGTTAGTCGGTTGTATGTTCTGCGTTTAATGATTGTATTGTGTGTTTTCTTATTTCAACAGTAAAATTACCTACTGCTGCTACTACTATCGACAACAAAGCCAAGCTATCATAACTGTGCTATAAGCGACGTACAGACTGGTTGATTTTATTGTATAAACAGTATAGTTAGTGAATGTGTGTACGTGTGTGAGTGTGATATAAACAACAAAATACCATTTTCGTTGTGTTTGGTTTGTTACAAGTTGATTGAGTCGAGTAGTTTGCACTGTTGTGTCCAGGCCAGCGATCCATGTCAGAGGGAGATTGTTTAGTAAACATCTATTAAGCAATATTCTGAACACTACTAGTCCTACATACTTACACCTAGAAACCACATTCAAACCTATTTAGGTTCATCTTATGGTGGACATGTTTGCCTGAAAAGGAATCTTTGAAATGTTTCATAGTTTTAGAAATATAGTGCTTTCAAATTTGAGAAATGTACAATGGGGCACAATGGCAGATATTGGCACGTCATAAAAGCACTTTCACCTAGGAACTCCATTCATACTTTTTATAATTCAGCTTACTGTGGAGACACATGCTGGAACCTTTTACTTTGAAATGTTTTGTAGTTTCTGAGTTATTTAACTTAAACGCCCAATGCATTCTCAATGGCAATAGCACAAACTTTGGCATGCTACTAGTCCTACATACTTACACCTAGAAACCCCATTCAAAGCTATTTAGGTTCATCTTATGGTGGACATGTTTGCCTGAAAAGGAATCTTTGAAATGTTTCATAGTTTTAGAAATATAGTGCTTTCAAATTTGAGAAATGTACAATGGGGCTCAATGGCAGATATTGGCACGTCATAAAAGCACTTTCACCTAGGAACTCCATTCATACTTTTTATAATTCAGCTTACTGTGGAGACACATGCTGGAACTTTTTACTTTGAAATGTTTTGTAGTTTCTGAGTTATTTAACTTAAACGCCCAATGCATTCTCAATGGCAATAGCCCAAACTTTGGCATGCTACTAGTCCTACATACTTACACCTAGACACCCCATTCAAACCTATTTAGGTTCATCTTATGGTGGACATGTTTGCCTGAAAAGGAATCTTTGAAATGTTTCATAGTTTTAGAAATAGAGTGCTTTCAAATTTGAGAAATGTACAATGGGGCTCAATGGCAGATATTGGCACGTCATAAAAGCACTTTCACCTAGGAACTCCATTCATACTTTTTATAATTCAGCTTACTGTGGAGACACATGCTGGAACTTTTTACTTTGAAATGTTTTGTAGTTTCTGAGTTATTTAACTTAAACGCCCAATGCATTCTCAATGGCAATAGCACAAACTTTGGCATGCTACTAGTCCTGCATACTTACACCTAGAAACCCCATTCAAACCTATTTAGGTTCATCTTATGGTGGACATGTTTGCCTGAAAAGGAATCTTTGAAATGTTTCATAGTTTTAGAAATATAGTGCTTTCAAATTTGAGAAATGTACAATGGGGCTCAATGGCAGATATTGGCACGTCATAAAAGCACTTTCACCTAGGAACTCCATTCATACTTTTTATAATTCAGCTTACTGTGGAGACACATGCTGGAACCTTTTACTTTGAAATGTTTTGTAGTTTCTGAGTTATTTAACTTAAACGCCCAATGCATTCTCAATGGCAATAGCACAAACTTTGGCATGCTACTAGTCCTACATACTTACACCTAGAAACCCCATTCAAACCTATTTAGGTTCATCCTATGGTGGACATGTTTGCCTGAAAAGGAATCTTTGAAATGTTTCATAGTTTTAGAAATATAGTGCTTTCAAATTTGAGAAATGTACAATGGGGCTCAATGGCAGATATTGGCACGTCATAAAAGCACTTTCACCTAGGAACTCCATTCATACTTTTTATAATTCAGCTTACTGTGGAGACACATGCTGGAACTTTTTACTTTGAAATGTTTTGTAGTTTCTGAGTTATTTAACTTAAACGCCCAATGCATTCTCAATGGCAATAGCCCAAACTTTGGCATGCTACTAGTCCTACATACTTACACCTATAAAACCCCATTCAAACCTATTTAGGTTCATCTTATGGTGGACATGTTTGCCTGAAAAGGAATCTTTGAAATGTTTCATAGTTTTAGAAATATAGTGCTTTCAAATTTGAGAAATGTACAATGGGGCTCAATGGCAGATATTGGCACGTCATAAAAGCACTTTCACCTAGGAACTCCATTCATACTTTTTATAATTCAGCTTACTGTGGAGACACATGCTGGAACTTTTTACTTTGAAATGTTTTGTAGTTTCTGAGTTATTTAACTTAAACGCCCAATGCATTCTCAATGGCAATAGCACAAACTTTGGCATGCTACTAGTCCTACATACTTACACCTAGAAACCACATTCAAACCTATTTAGGTTCATCTTATGGTGGACATGTTTGCCTGAAAAGGAATCTTTGAAATGTTTCATAGTTTTAGAAATATAGTGCTTTCAAATTTGAGAAATGTACAATGGGGCTCAATGGCAGATATTGGCACGTCATAAAAGCACTTTCACCTAGGAACTCCATTCATACTTTTTATAATTCAGCTTACTGTGGAGACACATGCTGGAACTTTTTACTTTGAAATGTTTTGTAGTTTCTGAGTTATTTAACTTAAACGCCCAATGCATTCTCAATGGCAATAGCCCAAACTTTGGCATGCTACTAGTCCTACATACTTACACCTATAAAACCCCATTCAAACCTATTTAGGTTCATCTTATGGTGGACATGTTTGCCTGAAATGGAATCTTTGAAATGTTTCATAGTTTTAGAAATATAGTGCTTTCAAATTTGAGAAATGTACAATGGGGCTCAATGGCAGATATTGGCACGTCATAAAAGCACTTTCACCTAGGAACTCCATTCATACTTTTTATAATTCAGCTTACTGTGGAGACACATGCTGGAACTTTTTACTTTGAAATGTTTTGTAGTTTCTGAGTTATTTAACTTAAACGCCCAATGCATTCTCAATGGCAATAGCACAAACTTTGGCATGCTACTAGTCCTACATACTTACACCTAGAAACCACATTCAAACCTATTTAGGTTCATCTTATGGTGGACATGTTTGCCTGAAAAGGAATCTTTGAAATGTTTCATAGTTTTAGAAATATAGTGCTTTCAAATTTGAGAAATGTACAATGGGGCTCAATGGCAGATATTGGCACGTCATAAAAGCACTTTCACCTAGGAACTCCATTCATACTTTTTATAATTCAGCTTACTGTGGAGACACATGCTGGAACTTTTTACTTTGAAATGTTTTGTAGTTTCTGAGTTATTTAACTTAAACGCCCAATGCATTCTCAATGGCAATAGCCCAAACTTTGGCATGCTACTAGTCCTACATACTTACACCTAGAAACCCCATTCAAACCTATTTAGGTTCATCTTATGGTGGACATGTTTGCCTGAAAAGGAATCTTTGAAATGTTTCATAGTTTTAGAAATATAGTGCTTTCAAATTTGAGAAATGTACAATGGGGCTCAATGGCAGATATTGGCACGTCATAAAAGCACTTTCACCTAGGAACTCCATTCATACTTTTTATAATTCAGCTTACTGTGGAGACACATGCTGGAACCTTTTACTTTGAAATGTTTTGTAGTTTCTGAGTTATTTAACTTAAACGCCCAATGCATTCTCAATGGCAATAGCACAAACTTTGGCATGCTACTAGTCCTACATACTTACACCTAGAAACCCCATTCAAACCTATTTAGGTTCATCCTATGGTGGACATGTTTGCCTGAAAAGGAATCTTTGAAATGTTTCATAGTTTTAGAAATATAGTGCTTTCAAATTTGAGAAATGTACAATGGGGCTCAATGGCAGATATTGGCACGTCATAAAAGCACTTTCACCTAGGAACTCCATTCATACTTTTTATAATTCAGCTTACTGTGGAGACACATGCTGGAACTTTTTACTTTGAAATGTTTTGTAGTTTCTGAGTTATTTAACTTAAACGCCCAATGCATTCTCAATGGCAATAGCACAAACTTTGGCATGCTACTAGTCCTACATACTTACACCTAGAAACCACATTCAAACCTATTTAGGTTCATCTTATGGTGGACATGTTTGCCTGAAAAGGAATCTTTGAAATGTTTCATAGTTTTAGAAATATAGTGCTTTCAAATTTGAGAAATGTACAATGGGGCTCAATGGCAGATATTGGCACGTCATAAAAGCACTTTCACCTAGGAACTCCATTCATACTTTTTATAATTCAGCTTACTGTGGAGACACATGCTGGAACTTTTTACTTTGAAATGTTTTGTAGTTTCTGAGTTATTTAACTTAAACGCCCAATGCATTCTCAATGGCAATAGCCCAAACTTTGGCATGCTACTAGTCCTACATACTTACACCTAGAAACCCCATTCAAACCTATTTAGGTTCATCTTATGGTGGACATGTTTGCCTGAAAAGGAATCTTTGAAATGTTTCATAGTTTTAGAAATATAGTGCTTTCAAATTTGTGAAATGTACAATGGGGCTCAATGGCAGATATTGGCACGTCATAAAAGCACTTTCACCTAGGAACTCCATTCATACTTTTTATAATTCAGCTTACTGTGGAGACACATGCTGGAACCTTTTACTTTGAAATGTTTTGTAGTTTCTGAGTTATTTAACTTAAACGCCCAATGCATTCTCAATGGCAATAGCACAAACTTTGGCATGCTACTAGTCCTACATACTTACACCTATAAAACCCCATTCAAACCTATTTAGGTTCATCTTATGGTGGACATGTTTGCCTGAAAAGGAATCTTTGAAATGTTTCATAGTTTTAGAAATATAGTGCTTTCAAATTTGAGAAATGTACAATGGGGCTCAATGGCAGATATTGGCACGTCATAAAAGCACTTTCACCTAGGAACTCCATTCATACTTTTTATAATTCAGCTTACTGTGGAGACACATGCTGGAACTTTTTACTTTGAAATGTTTTGTAGTTTCTGAGTTATTTAACTTAAACGCCCAATGCATTCTCAATGGCAATAGCACAAACTTTGGCATGCTACTAGTCCTACATACTTACACCTAGAAACCACATTCAAACCTATTTAGGTTCATCTTATGGTGGACATGTTTGCCTGAAAAGGAATCTTTGAAATGTTTCATAGTTTTAGAAATATAGTGCTTTCAAATTTGAGAAATGTACAATGGGGCTCAATGGCAGATATTGGCACGTCATAAAAGCACTTTCACCTAGGAACTCCATTCATACTTTTTATAATTCAGCTTACTGTGGAGACACATGCTGGAACTTTTTACTTTGAAATGTTTTGTAGTTTCTGAGTTATTTAACTTAAACGCCCAATGCATTCTCAATGGCAATAGCCCAAACTTTGGCATGCTACTAGTCCTACATACTTACACCTAGAAACCCCATTCAAACCTATTTAGGTTCATCTTATGGTGGACATGTTTGCCTGAAAAGGAATCTTTGAAATGTTTCATAGTTTTAGAAATATAGTGCTTTCAAATTTGAGAAATGTACAATGGGGCTCAATGGCAGATATTGGCACGTCATAAAAGCACTTTCACCTAGGAACTCCATTCATACTTTTTATAATTCAGCTTACTGTGGAGACACATGCTGGAACCTTTTACTTTGAAATGTTTTGTAGTTTCTGAGTTATTTAACTTAAACGCCCAATGCATTCTCAATGGCAATAGCACAAACTTTGGCATGCTACTAGTCCTACATACTTACACCTAGAAACCACATTCAAACCTATTTAGGTTCATCTTATGGTGGACATGTTTGCCTGAAAAGGAATCTTTGAAATGTTTCATAGTTTTAGAAATATAGTGCTTTCAAATTTGAGAAATGTACAATGGGGCTCAATGGCAGATATTGGCACGTCATAAAAGCACTTTCACCTAGGAACTCCATTCATACTTTTTATAATTCAGCTTACTGTGGAGACACATGCTGGAACTTTTTACTTTGAAATGTTTTGTAGTTTCTGAGTTATTTAACTTAAACGCCCAATGCATTCTCAATGGCAATAGCACAAACTTTGGCATGCTACTAGTCCTACATACTTACACCTAGAAACCACATTCAAACCTATTTAGGTTCATCTTATGGTGGACATGTTTGCCTGAAAAGGAATCTTTGAAATGTTTCATAGTTTTAGAAATATAGTGCTTTCAAATTTGAGAAATGTACAATGGGGCTCAATGGCAGATATTGGCACGTCATAAAAGCACTTTCACCTAGGAACTCCATTCATACTTTTTATAATTCAGCTTACTGTGGAGACACATGCTGGAACTTTTTACTTTGAAATGTTTTGTAGTTTCTGAGTTATTTAACTTAAACGCCCAATGCATTCTCAATGGCAATAGCCCAAACTTTGGCATGCTACTAGTCCTACATACTTACACCTAGAAACCCCATTCAAACCTATTTAGGTTCATCTTATGGTGGACATGTTTGCCTGAAAAGGAATCTTTGAAATGTTTCATAGTTTTAGAAATATAGTGCTTTCAAATTTGTGAAATGTACAATGGGGCTCAATGGCAGATATTGGCACGTCATAAAAGCACTTTCACCTAGGAACTCCATTCATACTTTTTATAATTCAGCTTACTGTGGAGACACATGCTGGAACCTTTTACTTTGAAATGTTTTGTAGTTTCTGAGTTATTTAACTTAAACGCCCAATGCATTCTCAATGGCAATAGCACAAACTTTGGCATGCTACTAGTCCTACATACTTACACCTATAAAACCCCATTCAAACCTATTTAGGTTCATCTTATGGTGGACATGTTTGCCTGAAAAGGAATCTTTGAAATGTTTCATAGTTTTAGAAATATAGTGCTTTCAAATTTGAGAAATGTACAATGGGGCTCAATGGCAGATATTGGCACGTCATAAAAGCACTTTCACCTAGGAACTCCATTCATACTTTTTATAATTCAGCTTACTGTGGAGACACATGCTGGAACTTTTTACTTTGAAATGTTTTGTAGTTTCTGAGTTATTTAACTTAAACGCCCAATGCATTCTCAATGGCAATAGCACAAACTTTGGCATGCTACTAGTCCTACATACTTACACCTAGAAACCACATTCAAACCTATTTAGGTTCATCTTATGGTGGACATGTTTGCCTGAAAAGGAATCTTTGAAATGTTTCATAGTTTTAGAAATATAGTGCTTTCAAATTTGAGAAATGTACAATGGGGCTCAATGGCAGATATTGGCACGTCATAAAAGCACTTTCACCTAGGAACTCCATTCATACTTTTTATAATTCAGCTTACTGTGGAGACACATGCTGGAACTTTTTACTTTGAAATGTTTTGTAGTTTCTGAGTTATTTAACTTAAACGCCCAATGCATTCTCAATGGCAATAGCCCAAACTTTGGCATGCTACTAGTCCTACATACTTACACCTAGAAACCCCATTCAAACCTATTTAGGTTCATCTTATGGTGGACATGTTTGCCTGAAAAGGAATCTTTGAAATGTTTCATAGTTTTAGAAATATAGTGCTTTCAAATTTGAGAAATGTACAATGGGGCTCAATGGCAGATATTGGCACGTCATAAAAGCACTTTCACCTAGGAACTCCATTCATACTTTTTATAATTCAGCTTACTGTGGAGACACATGCTGGAACCTTTTACTTTGAAATGTTTTGTAGTTTCTGAGTTATTTAACTTAAACGCCCAATGCATTCTCAATGGCAATAGCACAAACTTTGGCATGCTACTAGTCCTACATACTTACACCTATAAAACCCCATTCAAACCTATTTAGGTTCATCTTATGGTGGACATGTTTGCCTGAAAAGGAATCTTTGAAATGTTTCATAGTTTTAGAAATATAGTGCTTTCAAATTTGAGAAATGTACAATGGGGCTCAATGGCAGATATTGGCACGTCATAAAAGCACTTTCACCTAGGAACTCCATTCATACTTTTTATAATTCAGCTTACTGTGGAGACACATGCTGGAACCTTTTACTTTGAAATGTTTTGTAGTTTCTGAGTTATTTAACTTAAACGCCCAATGCATTCTCAATGGCAATAGCACAAACTTTGGCATGCTACTAGTCCTACATACTTACACCTAGAAACCCCATTCAAACCTATTTAGGTTCATCCTATGGTGGACATGTTTGCCTGAAAAGGAATCTTTGAAATGTTTCATAGTTTTAGAAATATAGTGCTTTCAAATTTGAGAAATGTACAATGGGGCTCAATGGCAGATATTGGCACGTCATAAAAGCACTTTCACCTAGGAACTCCATTCATACTTTTTATAATTCAGCTTACTGTGGAGACACATGCTGGAACTTTTTACTTTGAAATGTTTTGTAGTTTCTGAGTTATTTAACTTAAACGCCCAATGCATTCTCAATGGCAATAGCCCAAACTTTGGCATGCTACTAGTCCTACATACTTACACCTAGAAACCCCATTCAAACCTATTTAGGTTCATCTTATGGTGGACATGTTTGCCTGAAAAGGAATCTTTGAAATGTTTCATAGTTTTAGAAATATAGTGCTTTCAAATTTGAGAAATGTACAATGGGGCTCAATGGCAGATATTGGCACGTCATAAAAGCACTTTCACCTAGGAACTCCATTCATACTTTTTATAATTCAGCTTACTGTGGAGACACATGCTGGAACCTTTTACTTTGAAATGTTTTGTAGTTTCTGAGTTATTTAACTTAAACGCCCAATGCATTCTCAATGGCAATAGCACAAACTTTGGCATGCTACTAGTCCTACATACTTACACCTATAAAACCCCATTCAAACCTATTTAGGTTCATCTTATGGTGGACATGTTTGCCTGAAAAGGAATCTTTGAAATGTTTCATAGTTTTAGAAATATAGTGCTTTCAAATTTGAGAAATGTACAATGGGGCTCAATGGCAGATATTGGCACGTCATAAAAGCACTTTCACCTAGGAACTCCATTCATACTTTTTATAATTCAGCTTACTGTGGAGACACATGCTGGAACCTTTTACTTTGAAATGTTTTGTAGTTTCTGAGTTATTTAACTTAAACGCCCAATGCATTCTCAATGGCAATAGCACAAACTTTGGCATGCTACTAGTCCTACATACTTACACCTAGAAACCCCATTCAAACCTATTTAGGTTCATCCTATGGTGGACATGTTTGCCTGAAAAGGAATCTTTGAAATGTTTCATAGTTTTAGAAATATAGTGCTTTCAAATTTGAGAAATGTACAATGGGGCTCAATGGCAGATATTGGCACGTCATAAAAGCACTTTCACCTAGGAACTCCATTCATACTTTTTATAATTCAGCTTACTGTGGAGACACATGCTGGAACTTTTTACTTTGAAATGTTTTGTAGTTTCTGAGTTATTTAACTTAAACGCCCAATGCATTCTCAATGGCAATAGCCCAAACTTTGGCATGCTACTAGTCCTACATACTTACACCTATAAAACCCCATTCAAACCTATTTAGGTTCATCTTATGGTGGACATGTTTGCCTGAAAAGGAATCTTTGAAATGTTTCATAGTTTTAGAAATATAGTGCTTTCAAATTTGAGAAATGTACAATGGGGCTCAATGGCAGATATTGGCACGTCATAAAAGCACTTTCACCTAGGAACTCCATTCATACTTTTTATAATTCAGCTTACTGTGGAGACACATGCTGGAACTTTTTACTTTGAAATGTTTTGTAGTTTCTGAGTTATTTAACTTAAACGCCCAATGCATTCTCAATGGCAATAGCCCAAACTTTGGCATGCTACTAGTCCTACATACTTACACCTAGAAACCCCATTCAAACCTATTTAGGTTCATCTTATGGTGGACATGTTTGCCTGAAAAGGAATCTTTGAAATGTTTCATAGTTTTAGAAATATAGTGCTTTCAAATTTGAGAAATGTACAATGGGGCTCAATGGCAGATATTGGCACGTCATAAAAGCACTTTCACCTAGGAACTCCATTCATACTTTTTATAATTCAGCTTACTGTGGAGACACATGCTGGAACCTTTTACTTTGAAATGTTTTGTAGTTTCTGAGTTATTTAACTTAAACGCCCAATGCATTCTCAATGGCAATAGCACAAACTTTGGCATGCTACTAGTCCTACATACTTACACCTATAAAACCCCATTCAAACCTATTTAGGTTCATCTTATGGTGGACATGTTTGCCTGAAAAGGAATCTTTGAAATGTTTCATAGTTTTAGAAATATAGTGCTTTCAAATTTGAGAAATGTACAATGGGGCTCAATGGCAGATATTGGCACGTCATAAAAGCACTTTCACCTAGGAACTCCATTCATACTTTTTATAATTCAGCTTACTGTGGAGACACATGCTGGAACTTTTTACTTTGAAATGTTTTGTAGTTTCTGAGTTATTTAACTTAAACGCCCAATGCATTCTCAATGGCAATAGCACAAACTTTGGCATGCTACTAGTCCTACATACTTACACCTAGAAACCACATTCAAACCTATTTAGGTTCATCTTATGGTGGACATGTTTGCCTGAAAAGGAATCTTTGAAATGTTTCATAGTTTTAGAAATATAGTGCTTTCAAATTTGAGAAATGTACAATGGGGCTCAATGGCAGATATTGGCACGTCATAAAAGCACTTTCACCTAGGAACTCCATTCATACTTTTTATAATTCAGCTTACTGTGGAGACACATGCTGGAACTTTTTACTTTGAAATGTTTTGTAGTTTCTGAGTTATTTAACTTAAACGCCCAATGCATTCTCAATGGCAATAGCCCAAACTTTGGCATGCTACTAGTCCTACATACTTACACCTATAAAACCCCATTCAAACCTATTTAGGTTCATCTTATGGTGGACATGTTTGCCTGAAATGGAATCTTTGAAATGTTTCATAGTTTTAGAAATATAGTGCTTTCAAATTTGAGAAATGTACAATGGGGCTCAATGGCAGATATTGGCACGTCATAAAAGCACTTTCACCTAGGAACTCCATTCATACTTTTTATAATTCAGCTTACTGTGGAGACACATGCTGGAACTTTTTACTTTGAAATGTTTTGTAGTTTCTGAGTTATTTAACTTAAACGCCCAATGCATTCTCAATGGCAATAGCACAAACTTTGGCATGCTACTAGTCCTACATACTTACACCTAGAAACCACATTCAAACCTATTTAGGTTCATCTTATGGTGGACATGTTTGCCTGAAAAGGAATCTTTGAAATGTTTCATAGTTTTAGAAATATAGTGCTTTCAAATTTGAGAAATGTACAATGGGGCTCAATGGCAGATATTGGCACGTCATAAAAGCACTTTCACCTAGGAACTCCATTCATACTTTTTATAATTCAGCTTACTGTGGAGACACATGCTGGAACTTTTTACTTTGAAATGTTTTGTAGTTTCTGAGTTATTTAACTTAAACGCCCAATGCATTCTCAATGGCAATAGCCCAAACTTTGGCATGCTACTAGTCCTACATACTTACACCTAGAAACCCCATTCAAACCTATTTAGGTTCATCTTATGGTGGACATGTTTGCCTGAAAAGGAATCTTTGAAATGTTTCATAGTTTTAGAAATATAGTGCTTTCAAATTTGAGAAATGTACAATGGGGCTCAATGGCAGATATTGGCACGTCATAAAAGCACTTTCACCTAGGAACTCCATTCATACTTTTTATAATTCAGCTTACTGTGGAGACACATGCTGGAACCTTTTACTTTGAAATGTTTTGTAGTTTCTGAGTTATTTAACTTAAACGCCCAATGCATTCTCAATGGCAATAGCACAAACTTTGGCATGCTACTAGTCCTACATACTTACACCTATAAAACCCCATTCAAACCTATTTAGGTTCATCTTATGGTGGACATGTTTGCCTGAAAAGGAATCTTTGAAATGTTTCATAGTTTTAGAAATATAGTGCTTTCAAATTTGAGAAATGTACAATGGGGCTCAATGGCAGATATTGGCACGTCATAAAAGCACTTTCACCTAGGAACTCCATTCATACTTTTTATAATTCAGCTTACTGTGGAGACACATGCTGGAACTTTTTACTTTGAAATGTTTTGTAGTTTCTGAGTTATTTAACTTAAACGCCCAATGCATTCTCAATGGCAATAGCACAAACTTTGGCATGCTACTAGTCCTACATACTTACACCTAGAAACCACATTCAAACCTATTTAGGTTCATCTTATGGTGGACATGTTTGCCTGAAAAGGAATCTTTGAAATGTTTCATAGTTTTAGAAATATAGTGCTTTCAAATTTGAGAAATGTACAATGGGGCTCAATGGCAGATATTGGCACGTCATAAAAGCACTTTCACCTAGGAACTCCATTCATACTTTTTATAATTCAGCTTACTGTGGAGACACATGCTGGAACTTTTTACTTTGAAATGTTTTGTAGTTTCTGAGTTATTTAACTTAAACGCCCAATGCATTCTCAATGGCAATAGCCCAAACTTTGGCATGCTACTAGTCCTACATACTTACACCTATAAAACCCCATTCAAACCTATTTAGGTTCATCTTATGGTGGACATGTTTGCCTGAAATGGAATCTTTGAAATGTTTCATAGTTTTAGAAATATAGTGCTTTCAAATTTGAGAAATGTACAATGGGGCTCAATGGCAGATATTGGCACGTCATAAAAGCACTTTCACCTAGGAACTCCATTCATACTTTTTATAATTCAGCTTACTGTGGAGACACATGCTGGAACTTTTTACTTTGAAATGTTTTGTAGTTTCTGAGTTATTTAACTTAAACGCCCAATGCATTCTCAATGGCAATAGCACAAACTTTGGCATGCTACTAGTCCTACATACTTACACCTAGAAACCACATTCAAACCTATTTAGGTTCATCTTATGGTGGACATGTTTGCCTGAAAAGGAATCTTTGAAATGTTTCATAGTTTTAGAAATATAGTGCTTTCAAATTTGAGAAATGTACAATGGGGCTCAATGGCAGATATTGGCACGTCATAAAAGCACTTTCACCTAGGAACTCCATTCATACTTTTTATAATTCAGCTTACTGTGGAGACACATGCTGGAACTTTTTACTTTGAAATGTTTTGTAGTTTCTGAGTTATTTAACTTAAACGCCCAATGCATTCTCAATGGCAATAGCCCAAACTTTGGCATGCTACTAGTCCTACATACTTACACCTAGAAACCCCATTCAAACCTATTTAGGTTCATCTTATGGTGGACATGTTTGCCTGAAAAGGAATCTTTGAAATGTTTCATAGTTTTAGAAATATAGTGCTTTCAAATTTGAGAAATGTACAATGGGGCTCAATGGCAGATATTGGCACGTCATAAAAGCACTTTCACCTAGGAACTCCATTCATACTTTTTATAATTCAGCTTACTGTGGAGACACATGCTGGAACCTTTTACTTTGAAATGTTTTGTAGTTTCTGAGTTATTTAACTTAAACGCCCAATGCATTCTCAATGGCAATAGCACAAACTTTGGCATGCTACTAGTCCTACATACTTACACCTATAAAACCCCATTCAAACCTATTTAGGTTCATCTTATGGTGGACATGTTTGCCTGAAAAGGAATCTTTGAAATATTTCATAGTTTTAGAAATATAGTGCTTTCAAATTTGAGAAATGTACAATGGGGCTCAATGGCAGATATTGGCACGTCATAAAAGCACTTTCACCTAGGAACTCCATTCATACTTTTTATAATTCAGCTTACTGTGGAGACACATGCTGGAACTTTTTACTTTGAAATGTTTTGTAGTTTCTGAGTTATTTAACTTAAACGCCCAATGCATTCTCAATGGCAATAGCACAAACTTTGGCATGCTACTAGTCCTACATACTTACACCTAGAAACCACATTCAAACCTATTTAGGTTCATCTTATGGTGGACATGTTTGCCTGAAAAGGAATCTTTGAAATGTTTCATAGTTTTAGAAATATAGTGCTTTCAAATTTGAGAAATGTACAATGGGGCTCAATGGCAGATATTGGCACGTCATAAAAGCACTTTCACCTAGGAACTCCATTCATACTTTTTATAATTCAGCTTACTGTGGAGACACATGCTGGAACTTTTTACTTTGAAATGTTTTGTAGTTTCTGAGTTATTTAACTTAAACGCCCAATGCATTCTCAATGGCAATAGCCCAAACTTTGGCATGCTACTAGTCCTACATACTTACACCTATAAAACCCCATTCAAACCTATTTAGGTTCATCTTATGGTGGACATGTTTGCCTGAAATGGAATCTTTGAAATGTTTCATAGTTTTAGAAATATAGTGCTTTCAAATTTGAGAAATGTACAATGGGGCTCAATGGCAGATATTGGCACGTCATAAAAGCACTTTCACCTAGGAACTCCATTCATACTTTTTATAATTCAGCTTACTGTGGAGACACATGCTGGAACTTTTTACTTTGAAATGTTTTGTAGTTTCTGAGTTATTTAACTTAAACGCCCAATGCATTCTCAATGGCAATAGCACAAACTTTGGCATGCTACTAGTCCTACATACTTACACCTAGAAACCACATTCAAACCTATTTAGGTTCATCTTATGGTGGACATGTTTGCCTGAAAAGGAATCTTTGAAATGTTTCATAGTTTTAGAAATATAGTGCTTTCAAATTTGAGAAATGTACAATGGGGCTCAATGGCAGATATTGGCACGTCATAAAAGCACTTTCACCTAGGAACTCCATTCATACTTTTTATAATTCAGCTTACTGTGGAGACACATGCTGGAACTTTTTACTTTGAAATGTTTTGTAGTTTCTGTGTTATTTAACTTAAACGCCCAATGCATTCTCAATGGCAATAGCACAAACTTTGGCATGCTACTAGTCCTACATACTTACACCTAGAAACCCCATTAAAACCTATTTAGGTTCATCTTATGGTGGACATGTTTGCCTGAAAAGGAATCTTTGAAATGTTTCATAGTTTTAGAAATATAGTGCTTTCAAATTTGAGAAATGTACAATGGGGCTCAATGGCAGATATTGGCACGTCATAAAAGCACTTTCACCTAGGAACTCCATTCATACTTTGTATAATTCAGCTTACTGTGGAGACACATGCTGGAACCTTTTACTTTGAAATGTTTTGTAGTTTCTGAGTTATTTAACTTAAACGCCCAATGCATTCTCAATGGCAATAGCACAAACTTTGGCATGCTACTAGTCCTACATACTTACACCTAGAAACCCCATTCAAACCTATTTAGGTTCATCTTATGGTGGACATGTTTGCCTGAAAAGGAATCTTTGAAATGTTTCATAGTTTTAGAAATATAGTGCTTTCAAATTTGAGAAATGTACAATGGGGCTCAATGGCAGATATTGGCACGTCATAAAAGCACTTTCACCTACTCCATTCATACTTTTTATAATTCAGCTTACTGTGGAGACACATGCTGGAACTTTTTACTTTGAAATGTTTTGTAGTTTCTGAGTTATTTAACTTAAACGCCCAATGCATTCTCAATGGCAATAGCACAAACTTTGGCATGCTACTTGTGGTGTTTACCTGTGAGAAACATTTTTTATATCTAAGCTGACAGCATTTGACCTGTGTGTAAAGCGGTGATGCACCCTAGAGGTAGGTGGAGAGCATCACATCTCTTGCCTCATCGATCGAGGTCTTGTATCAGCTATCAATATTAGCTTTTATTATTAAGAATACAGTTATTCCTGTAATGTTTGAACATTGGTGTATAATAGTTATTATTCTTATGAGTAGAAGCGATTTATTGGGAGTAGAATGGGGATGTACAGGGGCTGTTATATTTACATTTATATTAAAGAGTGGGTGTGGCTATAATAAGCATTGGGTATCGTGTGCGCACATCTGGACTTCAGTTCTCCGTTGGTCCTGGGACGGTCGGTCGGTAGGTGAAAGTGCCCGTAAATGTTATTATAAGGATCAATGTCCACATTATACCTTTCTTGTGTAAATGTGTTAGTCGGTTGTATGTTCTGCGTTTAATGATTGTATTGTGTGTTTTCTTATTTCAACAGTAAAATTACCTACTGCTGCTACTACTATCGACAACAAAGCCAAGCTATCATAACTGTGCTATAAGCGACGTACAGACTGGTTGATTTTATTGTATAAACAGTATAGTTAGTGAATGTGTGTACGTGTGTGAGTGTGATATAAACAACAAAATACCATTTTCGTTGTGTTTGGTTTGTTACAAGTTGATTGAGTCGAGTAGTTGTCTCCACCAGGCCGAAGGCATGGGGAGAGAGTATGTTTTGCACTCCGTCCGTGTGTGTGTCCGTCCGTCCTTCCGTCCTTCCGTCCGTCTGTGAACAGCTAATCTCCGGCACCGTTAACCCGGTCGATGCCAAACTTTGCACACACACTCCCTGGATGCCAACGATGAACCTCTGCCCCACATTTTCCAGAACGGCCTGTTATAGCGCCACCATGAGGCAGCTTTTCACATTTTGTACCTGAAACTGCACCGATCTGCGTGAAATGTTGCATGCACACTCCCTAGAGGCCAAGGACAAACCTTTTACCTGCATTTTCCGCATCTGCCTTTTATAGCGCCACCAGGAGGCCGACTTTTGTAAAACACATTTTTTGATATTACTCCTCCAGATTCTGTCCAAAAATCTCTCAAATCGTTACACAGTATCTCTATGGTCATGTGCTCAAGTCGGATCTGTCTGATATTTCATATTCCATCCTAATTGGCTATAATTGGCTTTCACAGTTTGCAAGATTGCCCCGTTTTGAACAATAGCCTCAAATCATGAACGCAGCATGCAATTTACGTGAAATCTTTCACACATTTTCTTACTAGGCTGAGGAATATATCCCACCCTTTTCACATTGGCCTGTTATAGCGCCACCAACAGGTTGATTTTTGCAAAACACATTTTTGGAACAAAATGCCTCAAATCGGTACACATGATCTCTGTAGTCATGTGATCAAGACGAGTCTGTTGGATTTCTCAGATTGTACACTGATTGGCTAAGATTGCCTTCCAAAGTTTTCAGGAGTGGCCCGTTTTGTACAAAATGCTGCACATGTCCTGCTCATCCAGAATTCTATCCTCAGAGATGCTATGAGTGATCTGGCTCTGCATTTCCTCAACAAAATGAAGGAAAAAAAATCCTCCTAAACATTTTGCCAAACATCACACACACTCCTATCCTCCTGGTGGAGACCTGTGCCCGGAAGGGCACTTTTTCTAGTTTGCACTGTTGTGTCCAGGCCAGCGATCCATGTCAGAGGGAGATTGTTTAGTAAACATCTATTAAGCAATATTCTGAACACTACTAGTCCTACATACTTACACCTAGAAACCACATTCAAACCTATTTAGGTTCATCTTATGGTGGACATGTTTGCCTGAAAAGGAATCTTTGAAATGTTTCATAGTTTTAGAAATATAGTGCTTTCAAATTTGAGAAATGTACAATGGGGCTCAATGGCAGATATTGGCACGTCATAAAAGCACTTTCACCTAGGAACTCCATTCATACTTTTTATAATTCAGCTTACTGTGGAGACACATGCTGGAACTTTTTACTTTGAAATGTTTTGTAGTTTCTGAGTTATTTAACTTAAACGCCCAATGCATTCTCAATGGCAATAGCACAAACTTTGGCATGCTACTTGTGGTGTTTACCTGTGAGAAACATTTTTTATATCTAAGCTGACAGCATTTGACCTGTGTGTAAAGCGGTGATGCACCTGAAGAATATAATCTACAGAGGAGAGACTGCTTTCCCTCTCCCCATAGAGCATAAACAGACGTTAAATACTTAGACTAAAAAACACTCTGGACGGAGAATGAAGCCAACAGCAGAGACAAAGGCAGAATGAAAGTTGCTCCGGAGTTCCATTTATTTTCAGAGAGTACAAGACATCATTCACAGCCATGGGCCTGGCCCACCCGCCTCACGGCGTGTGAGCCACTGAACTAACTGTTACAAACATTTGCAGTAGACCTTATACACAAAGGAAATGCGAAGGTGGTCCCAACCCCCCTGTACCAAATGGTCAAACATGTCTAAATAAGGTGTTGGTCACCAGGAAGCAAGCACAGAACAGTAGGTGTCCTGCAGGCCTGGCCGTTTACTATCAGCAAGCCAGATCTTTAGGGTCCCTCCTGCAGCTGCCCATACATCCTGTCTAAACACGTCATGTCACTCTCTCAGGCCCTGAGAGACAAAGATCCACTTTAGTTTAAAACATGGTTCTTTATCTATATTAATGTGAATTGTGATTTCCAGATACATCAGACCTCCCTTTGAGGCAACCATGCCTCATAAAAACGAATATGGAAACACAATTAACCCTCGTCCTCCCTTTGGCACTGACTGGAACATAAAAAATATGACACAAAGAAATCAACAATTACAGTAGAATTCAAAAATGGCTTACAAACTTCTAGGCATTCAAATCACATAACTCGTTACCAGTGTTCTCATTCCATTACAGTATTATCATCGGTGTGCTTATAGAACTCCCTTCTGTGTTCAATTTAATTTCAGGCTAAAACATTACATAGGAAATACAATGAATAAAAATAAGTAAGTAAGTAAATAGTAAAAAATACATTCCAGCCCGAAAACCACAGTAAGAATCTCTCTTACACACTAACAACTTCTCTGTACTGTAATCAACACTTTTAACCTTTACATAACTCAAAACATGATCATTGACATAAATGATAACCCGTAAACATATATCTGACATTTAAACACAATACACCGTCGCTGCACCCAACCCCTTTTGCTTCACCCAAAAGCACCCAATTATTGAATCCAAAGTGTGTTACGGTTCTTCAAACTTTACCTCTGATGCTCTTAGCATCAGTTAATGTTAAGGATAAATTTTACCATAGTCATTCATAAAATGATTCATTTTTGTTTAGTTAACTCATCTTTTTAGGACATGCAGAAATCATCTATAATTATTTCAACACTCTAGATTCCCCAAGGCTCGTACAAATAACAGCACTGTTACCACCGGCGACCATAAACCCTACCCCCTTCCCATTTAAAAGAGCTGTATGTTTTTCCAGATCTCGTGCATGCTACTATTACCTACTAACGTTAAAATCCTAGAGTAATTTATATAACTTTAGAGTTTTCCCCACATGTCATAGCAGAAATACCTTCGTTGACTTTTCCCATTCACAAATTTATTCGAACAAAAATAAGAACGTTATGCACAATTAGGATGATTAATACTTATGCGTACGACAGGAGCGCTGTCTTTCGCCTGACAAAGAAACATCTAACTAATCTTACTCCGGTAAATATTTCTATTCAGCTCCAAATCTCCCTTAGGCATATCATCCCATTAAGTCAACTTCTCTAATTAAATACCTGACACATAAAATCAACACACATGCCCATTATATGTTGAACTAGACAAACGTAGACATACATTTGGAATCAAATGGAACGATATCCATCTGATATAATAGAATCTTCTGTAACGTTTCTTCTCCTTTTGTCTCACCTTCGTCATCAGTCAGCGCACACGGGTCAAACGAGGTTTGTGATGCAGTACACTTATGCACCGCATGGCATAGGCCGCTCTGTTGTCGAGAGTTGCCCTTTGTCCGAAAACTTTCATTCTGATCCGAATTCACTTTCATCACCTCCTCCCTTTCAGTCATGACAATACAACATGACTAAAAAAACGAGAAAGTGAATCAGTGTCATCACAGGAGCCTGTAGGCCTCTGCGAGGCAGAAACTTGCGATTCGCCGCGTTGCGAGCTTGTAGATCAGCTCTGTCGAGCCGCTGAATGGAACGAAGCCACGACGCCTCGCCGCCGGCGCCTGTCGAGTCGAGACGCGCCGTGAAGAGTCAATGAAGTGGCCATCGCGGCGATCGCCTCCCTTGGACCGCTGACCGCCGACGAACGCCCTCGGGCCGGGGCGCGCTGTGCTCCGTAGCACCCCTCTCCCCGCCGTCCAGCCGCTGTCCATCGCCCCTGGTCACGATCGCCGAGAGCATCAAGCCGCTGCCCATCGCCGCTCCTCGGTGCAGGCCGCCTCCGTCGTGGTGGTGATGAAACCGCGCCGGGCAGGCCGTCCCTGTTGCGGCGGTGATCGCCGTGTTGAACCCCGTCAGTTCGACTGCAGCGCCGTCGTCGTTCTCCTCCGTCCAAAAAATTGCCGACCGAAATATCTATTAGACTGAATTGTCAATTGTCCACTGGTTCTCTCGCCTGACGCAAAAAATGCATCATCGCGACCGGGTAATCGCACCACTTTGAAGAATATAATCTACAGAGGAGAGACTGCTTTCCCTCTCCCCATAGAGCATAAACAGACGTTAAATACTTAGACTAAAAAACACTCTGGACGGAGAATGAAGCCAACAGCAGAGACAAAGGCAGAATGAAAGTTGCTCCGGAGTTCCATTTATTTTCAGAGAGTACAAGACATCATTCACAGCCATGGGCCTGGCCCACCCGCCTCACGGCGTGTGAGCCACTGAACTAACTGTTACAAACATTTGCAGTAGACCTTATACACAAAGGAAATGCGAAGGTGGTCCCAACCCCCCTGTACCAAATGGTCAAACATGTCTAAATAAGGTGTTGGTCACCAGGAAGCAAGCACAGAACAGTAGGTGTCCTGCAGGCCTGGCCGTTTACTATCAGCAAGCCAGATCTTTAGGGTCCCTCCTGCAGCTGCCCATACATCCTGTCTAAACACGTCATGTCACTCTCTCAGGCCCTGAGAGACAAAGATCCACTTTAGTTTAAAACATGGTTCTTTATCTATATTAATGTGAATTGTGATTTCCAGATACATCACACCCTAGAGGTAGGTGGAGAGCATCACATCTCTTGCCTCATCGATCGAGGTCTTGTATCAGCTATCAATATTAGCTTTTATTATTAAGAATACAGTTATTCCTGTAATGTTTGAACATTGGTGTATAATAGTTATTATTCTTATGAGTAGAAGCGATTTATTGGGAGTAGAATGGGGATGTACAGGGGCTGTTATATTTACATTTATATTAAAGAGTGGGTGTGGCTATAATAAGCATTGGGTATCGTGTGCGCACATCTGGACTTCAGTTCTCCGTTGGTCCTGGGACGGTCGGTCGGTAGGTGAAAGTGCCCGTAAATGTTATTATAAGGATCAATGTCCACATTATACCTTTCTTGTGTAAATGTGTTAGTCGGTTGTATGTTCTGCGTTTAATGATTGTATTGTGTGTTTTCTTATTTCAACAGTAAAATTACCTACTGCTGCTACTACTATCGACAACAAAGCCAAGCTATCATAACTGTGCTATAAGCGACGTACAGACTGGTTGATTTTATTGTATAAACAGTATAGTTAGTGAATGTGTGTACGTGTGTGAGTGTGATATAAACAACAAAATACCATTTTCGTTGTGTTTGGTTTGTTACAAGTTGATTGAGTCGAGTAGTTTGCACTGTTGTGTCCAGGCCAGCGATCCATGTCAGAGGGAGATTGTTTAGTAAACATCTATTAAGCAATATTCTGAACACTACTAGTCCTACATACTTACACCTAGAAACCACATTCAAACCTATTTAGGTTCATCTTATGGTGGACATGTTTGCCTGAAAAGGAATCTTTGAAATGTTTCATAGTTTTAGAAATATAGTGCTTTCAAATTTGAGAAATGTACAATGGGGCACAATGGCAGATATTGGCACGTCATAAAAGCACTTTCACCTAGGAACTCCATTCATACTTTTTATAATTCAGCTTACTGTGGAGACACATGCTGGAACTTTTTACTTTGAAATGTTTTGTAGTTTCTGAGTTATTTAACTTAAACGCCCAATGCATTCTCAATGGCAATAGCCCAAACTTTGGCATGCTACTAGTCCTACATACTTACACCTAGAAACCCCATTCAAACCTATTTAGGTTCATCTTATGGTGGACATGTTTGCCTGAAAAGGAATCTTTGAAATGTTTCATAGTTTTAGAAATATAGTGCTTTCAAATTTGAGAAATGTACAATGGGGCTCAATGGCAGATATTGGCACGTCATAAAAGCACTTTCACCTAGGAACTCCATTCATACTTTTTATAATTCAGCTTACTGTGGAGACACATGCTGGAACCTTTTACTTTGAAATGTTTTGTAGTTTCTGAGTTATTTAACTTAAACGCCCAATGCATTCTCAATGGCAATAGCACAAACTTTGGCATGCTACTAGTCCTACATACTTACACCTAGAAACCCCATTCAAACCTATTTAGGTTCATCTTATGGTGGACATGTTTGCCTGAAAAGGAATCTTTGAAATGTTTCATAGTTTTAGAAATATAGTGCTTTCAAATTTGAGAAATGTACAATGGGGCTCAATGGCAGATATTGGCACGTCATAAAAGCACTTTCACCTAGGAACTCCATTCATACTTTTTATAATTCAGCTTACTGTGGAGACACATGCTGGAACTTTTTACTTTGAAATGTTTTGTAGTTTCTGAGTTATTTAACTTAAACGCCCAATGCATTCTCAATGGCAATAGCCCAAACTTTGGCATGCTACTAGTCCTACATACTTACACCTAGAAACCCCATTCAAGCCTATTTAGGTTCATCTTATGGTGGACATGTTTGCCTGAAAATGAATCTTTGAAATGTTTCATAGTTTTAGAAATATAGTGCTTTCAAATTTGAGAAATGTACAATGGGGCTCAATGGCAGATATTGGCACGTCATAAAAGCACTTTCACCTAGGAACTCCATTCATACTTTTTATAATTCAGCTTACTGTGGAGACACATGCTGGAACCTTTTACTTTGAAATGTTTTGTAGTTTCTGAGTTATTTAACTTAAACGCCCAATGCATTCTCAATGGCAATAGCACAAACTTTGGCATGCTACTAGTCCTACATACTTACACCTAGAAACCCCATTCAAACCTATTTAGGTTCATCTTATGGTGGACATGTTTGCCTGAAAAGGAATCTTTGAAATGTTTCATAGTTTTAGAAATATAGTGCTTTCAAATTTGAGAAATGTACAATGGGGCTCAATGGCAGATATTGGCACGTCATAAAAGCACTTTCACCTAGGAACTCCATTCATACTTTTTATAATTCAGCTTACTGTGGAGACACATGCTGGAACTTTTTACTTTGAAATGTTTTGTAGTTTCTGAGTTATTTAACTTAAACGCCCAATGCATTCTCAATGGCAATAGCCAAAACTTTGGCATGCTACTAGTCCTACATACTTACACCTAGAAACCCCATTCAAGCCTATTTAGGTTCATCTTATGGTGGACATGTTTGCCTGAAAATGAATCTTTGAAATGTTTCATAGTTTTAGAAATATAGTGCTTTCAAATTTGAGAAATGTACAATGGGGCTCAATGGCAGATATTGGCACGTCATAAAAGCACTTTCACCTAGGAACTCCATTCATACTTTTTATAATTCAGCTTACTGTGGAGACACATGCTGGAACTTTTTACTTTGAAATGTTTTGTAGTTTCTGAGTTATTTAACTTAAACGCCCAATGCATTCTCAATGGCAATAGCCCAAACTTTGGCATGCTACTAGTCCTACATACTTACACCTAGACACCCCATTCAAACCTATTTAGGTTCATCTTATGGTGGACATGTTTGCCTGAAAAGGAATCTTTGAAATGTTTCATAGTTTTAGAAATAGAGTGCTTTCAAATTTGAGAAATGTACAATGGGGCTCAATGGCAGATATTGGCACGTCATAAAAGCACTTTCACCTAGGAACTCCATTCATACTTTTTATAATTCAGCTTACTGTGGAGACACATGCTGGAACCTTTTACTTTGAAATGTTTTGTAGTTTCTGAGTTATTTAACTTAAACGCCCAATGCATTCTCAATGGCAATAGCACAAACTTTGGCATGCTACTAGTCCTACATACTTACACCTAGAAACCCCATTCAAACCTATTTAGGTCCATCTTATGGTGGACATGTTTGCCTGAAAAGGAATCTTTAAAATGTTTCATAGTTTTAGAAATATAGTGCTTTCAAATTTGAGAAATGTACAATGGGGCTCAATGGCAGATATTGGCACGTCATAAAAGCACTTTCACCTAGGAACTCCATTCATACTTTTTATAATTCAGCTTACTGTGGAGACACATGCTGGAACTTTTTACTTTGAAATGTTTTGTAGTTTCTGAGTTATTTAACTTAAACGCCCAATGCATTCTCAATGGCAATATCACAAACTTTGGCATGCTACTAGTCCTACATAATTACACCTAGAAACCCCATTCAAACCTATTTAGGTTCATCTTATGGTGGAGATGTTTGCCTGAAAAGGAATCTTTGAAATGTTTCATAGTTTTAGAAATATAGTGCTTTCAAATTTGAGAAATGTACAATGGGGCTCAATGGCAGATATTGGCACGTCATAAAAGCACTTTCACCTAGGAACTCCATCCATACTTTTTATAATTCAGCTTACTGTGGAGACACATGCTGGAACTTTTTACTTTGAAATGTTTTGTAGTTTCTGAGTTATTTAACTTAAACGCCCAATGCATTCTCAATGGCAATAGCACAAACTTTGGCATGCTACTTGTGGTGTTTACCTGTGAGAAACATTTTTTATATCTAAGCTGACAGCATTTGACCTGTGTGTAAAGCGGTGATGCACCCTAGAGGTAGGTGGAGAGCATCACATCTCTTGCCTCATCGATCGAGGTCTTGTATCAGCTATCAATATTAGCTTTTATTATTAAGAATACAGTTATTCCTGTAATGTTTGAACATTGGTGTATAATAGTTATTATTCTTATGAGTAGAAGCGATTTATTGGGAGTAGAATGGGGATGTACAGGGGCTGTTATATTTACATTTATATTAAAGAGTGGGTGTGGCTATAATAAGCATTGGGTATCGTGTGCGCACATTGTGGCAGCGGTGGCCGAACGGATAGCGGCGCGGTCTAGATACCGGAAGGTTCCCAGTTCGAACCAGCCGTCCGACACGTTAAAATTACCACCGCTGAAATGCCCTTGAACAAGGCATCAACCACTACGATGAAATGTGTTCTATGAGCAGGGCCTGGCTGGAAACAAGTTCTTGAGCTTAGCCCAGATACCCTGGGTAAATATAGATTTCATTTCATTTCATTTCATTTCACATCTGGACTTCAGTTCTCCGTTGGTCCTGGGACGGTCGGTCGGTAGGTGAAAGTGCCCGTAAATGTTATTATAAGGATCAATGTCCACATTATACCTTTCTTGTGTAAATGTGTTAGTCGGTTGTATGTTCTGCGTTTAATGATTGTATTGTGTGTTTTCTTATTTCAACAGTAAAATTACCTACTGCTGCTACTACTATCGACAACAAAGCCAAGCTATCATAACTGTGCTATAAGCGACGTACAGACTGGTTGATTTTATTGTATAAACAGTATAGTTAGTGAATGTGTGTACGTGTGTGAGTGTGATATAAACAACAAAATACCATTTTCGTTGTGTTTGGTTTGTTACAAGTTGATTGAGTCGAGTAGTTTGCACTGTTGTGTCCAGGCCAGCGATCCATGTCAGAGGGAGATTGTTTAGTAAACATCTATTAAGCAATATTCTGAACACTACTAGTCCTACATACTTACACCTAGAAACCACATTCAAACCTATTTAGGTTCATCTTATGGTGGACATGTTTGCCTGAAAAGGAATCTTTGAAATGTTTCATAGTTTTAGAAATATAGTGCTTTCAAATTTGAGAAATGTACAATGGGGCACAATGGCAGATATTGGCACGTCATAAAAGCACTTTCACCTAGGAACTCCATTCATACTTTTTATAATTCAGCTTACTGTGGAGACACATGCTGGAACTTTTTACTTTGAAATGTTTTGTAGTTTCTGAGTTATTTAACTTAAACGCCCAATGCATTCTCAATGGCAATAGCCCAAACTTTGGCATGCTACTAGTCCTACATACTTACACCTAGAAACCCCATTCAAACCTATTTAGGTTCATCTTATGGTGGACATGTTTGCCTGAAAAGGAATCTTTGAAATGTTTCATAGTTTTAGAAATATAGTGCTTTCAAATTTGAGAAATGTACAATGGGGCTCAATGGCAGATATTGGCACGTCATAAAAGCACTTTCACCTAGGAACTCCATTCATACTTTTTATAATTCAGCTTACTGTGGAGACACATGCTGGAACCTTTTACTTTGAAATGTTTTGTAGTTTCTGAGTTATTTAACTTAAACGCCCAATGCATTCTCAATGGCAATAGCACAAACTTTGGCATGCTACTAGTCCTACATACTTACACCTAGAAACCCCATTCAAACCTATTTAGGTTCATCTTATGGTGGACATGTTTGCCTGAAAAGGAATCTTTGAAATGTTTCATAGTTTTAGAAATATAGTGCTTTCAAATTTGAGAAATGTACAATGGGGCTCAATGGCAGATATTGGCACGTCATAAAAGCACTTTCACCTAGGAACTCCATTCATACTTTTTATAATTCAGCTTACTGTGGAGACACATGCTGGAACTTTTTACTTTGAAATGTTTTGTAGTTTCTGAGTTATTTAACTTAAACGCCCAATGCATTCTCAATGGCAATAGCCCAAACTTTGGCATGCTACTAGTCCTACATACTTACACCTAGAAACCCCATTCAAGCCTATTTAGGTTCATCTTATGGTGGACATGTTTGCCTGAAAATGAATCTTTGAAATGTTTCATAGTTTTAGAAATATAGTGCTTTCAAATTTGAGAAATGTACAATGGGGCTCAATGGCAGATATTGGCACGTCATAAAAGCACTTTCACCTAGGAACTCCATTCATACTTTTTATAATTCAGCTTACTGTGGAGACACATGCTGGAACTTTTTACTTTGAAATGTTTTGTAGTTTCTGAGTTATTTAACTTAAACGCCCAATGCATTCTTAATGGCAATAGCACAAACTTTGGCATGCTACTAGTCCTACATACTTACACCTAGAAACCACATTCAAACCTATTTAGGTTCATCTTATGGTGGACATGTTTGCCTGAAAAGGAATCTTTGAAATGTTTCATAGTTTTAGAAATATAGTGCTTTCAAATTTGAGAAATGTACAATGGGGCTCAATGGCAGATATTGGCACGTCATAAAAGCACTTTCACCTAGGAACTCCATTCATACTTTTTATAATTCAGCTTACTGTGGAGACACATGCTGGAACTTTTTACTTTGAAATGTTTTGTAGTTTCTGAGTTATTTAACTTAAACGCCCAATGCATTCTCAATGGCAATAGCACAAACTTTGGCATGCTACTAGTCCTACATACTTACACCTAGAAACCCCATTCAAACCTATTTAGGTTTATCTTACGGTGGACATGTTTGCCTGAAAAGGAATCTTTGAAATGTTTCATAGTTTTAGAAATATATAGTTCTTTCAAATTTGAGAAATTTACAATGGGGCTCAATGGCAGCTATTGGCACGTCAAAAAAAATCACTTTCACCTAGAAACTCCATTAACACTTTTTATAAATCAGCTTACTGTGGAGACACATGCTGGAACTTTTTACTTTGAAATGTTTTGTAGTTTGAGTTATTTAACTTAAACGCCCAATGCATTCTCAATGGCAATAGCACAAACTTTGGTATGCTACTAGTCCTACATACTTACACCTAGAAACCCCATTCAAACCTATTTAGGTTTATCTTACGGTGGCTATAGTCCATGGTCTCGGAGTGATTTTCATCTGCTATAGTATGCCGTCCGATACGATGGGCCATGGGCTGAGCTTGAACCCACGACCTGTGGCTCACATAGAGAGCAGCTTATCATAGAGAGCCACCATGCTCTCCTAGAATCTCCTCAGCTTTCCATTGTTCTTCTGGGTGTTATTCTCCAAAAGGTGGTCCACAGTGAAGAGTAGAAGGAACTCAGCTGGATTTGAACTCACAACCTCTGGCTCACATTGACATCGTTTTATCAAGGGTGCCACTGAGCTCTCTGTGATTTTAAGTCGTAAGTTGTTCTTCTTGAGATCATGTAGCATTTTATTGGTGTTTGCTATGTAATGTGCATCAGGATGGCGTGCCGTGTGCCGGATGGCGTGCCGCGTAGTATGAAAAACATCATACTATAGTATGTTGTCGGAAACCATGAATTATAGTAGGCCTATGTCGTTTTGCTTTCAAGACAAGCTTAGCCTGAGTGGGTGACCAGCTGACCAACTATACTGACAAACCAGCAAGACCAGCCTGACCAGTTTGACCAATGACCAGCCAGTTAAGGCCAGCTAATGCCAGCAACCACCAGTTTTTGCAGAATGGGGGGGGGGGGGGGGGGGGGTGTTCAGCATTTATAAAGGGTTCACAAAAACGGTGCCAAAACATGATAACAAATTTGTTTTGTTTTTTTATTTGTATGGAAAACTTTATTTGATAATAAAAATAGCATTCACAGACTTCTTTCGATAGCTACATATACATTGTGATCCATCTCAAGGAAAATAAGCTTTTAGTCTGGTACAACTACTTGTACTCAGACTAAAGTTATGTATATAGCTTCATGGGTCAAATAAAGCTATGAACAATGTAGTATTTATATATGCATAGTTTTATAAAAAAAAAAGAAGAAAAAAAGAAAAAAAGGATTGGCCCATATACATGTACTGCTTTTTCATCAACACAGAGACGGCATTATTGTCCGGAGCACGTCGCGAGAAATAATGCTTTTTAAAGAACACACACTGCATACAAGTGCTTTATAATACAAAGGCAGGCTAACCATCGAGAGAGAGAGTTTTCAAACCAACAAACAGCTTCTGATTTACCAAATACATACTTCATTTACATCATATACCTGATCCGGAGCAAATCGTCATTATTCCCCCCGTGAATCAAAACAGTTCCATTTTCAGAAATATAAACACAATATCATCAGCATCACATTCCCCCACAAACCGTTGAGGTTTATCATAAATTTCTCTTTTGTACAAGAAAAAGGCAACATTTCCTTCAACAAGGTAAATCCTATTTGTTACATTATAGTAATAGTTTTTTTTCAGATGTTGGATGTGTTTGTTCCGTTATTTTACTAAATAAGAAACTTATACTTTTAACTGAGGCATAATGTTTCCACTGTTGATTTGTGTAACATGGATGAGAACACACACAAATACACAAATGGATAGTGTAGAATAAATCTTAATGAAAAGCATTTGAGCATATTAATGTTTGTAATCCTGTTCCAATCACAGACCTTCATGGATCCCATTTTGTTTTAGTGCAGTATGTGGTTCCAAAAGTGGGGGTTAAAAAATAGAAATGGACGAGTCATTGATGTCATAGGCCATGATGGTTGCATTAGCTGCTGAGGTGCACTACCACAGAACAGTGTGTGACAGACAGAGCACCCTCTGTCAGACTCATTTATGATCAACAATACATTCATTTTATTCACGATGTTCAACAATATACATTTGTGGTATTTATGCTGTATTGTATTTGTGCCATGTAGATTCTCAGTCCCACAGAGGGTGCACATTCTGCTGTTTAAGTTATATTTGTTTGAGTTGCCCTTTCTTTAGTTGCCCAGTTTTATATTTGTTATTAAGGCCGTGGGCGCGGGTACACTTTAAAACTGTATTTTCACCTGCAAGCCTTCCTCCTCCATTCTGTCATTTTAAGGGGTTTTCTTACTGACAGAAACAGCCGGTACATAATCCAACTTGGTAACAATGTTATCGATTGTACACCAGATACAACTACTGTAAGTAGTACACACCATCAATACATTGAATGTTTTGCTTGAATTAATTCAATTAATTTAACTTGGGTATTTCTGTGGATTCACACGGTGTACTTATTCCACCACTGAACAACCCACATGGTAGTTGGAATGACATTTAAACAGTCTTGTTACAAATTAAAATAATTACTTTATGTGAAAATAAATATCCAACAAATTCACAAGATTATAAGGTGTATTAACTTGCATGATACTGTGCAGTAACTTAGTTAGGATCCTACTCCAATGTATTCTCAAAGGGTCACTTTAAAGAAGAGTGCAGCCTGAAAGTAGTAACACCTCCCCTTTGTCTTGGAGTGGTGAAACCCCTCCTCACAGCTCTCCTCCAGTTAACTGCAGTCAGGCTCCATTTCAATATGAAAGGCTCATAACCAAAGACACCTAGATGATGATGGGCCATCATCAGAGATGTTCATTTCAATGTGCTTTTCTTTGCCAAAAAAAGCAAATCCAGGGATGTCAGCAGTTAATTTCCAGTTATTTATCAAGTTCTTCACTGTACAATATAATTGTCATTTAAAATTATAAAAGGTTTAGCCCTATGTGAATGAAATAATGTTTTTGATTATTGGACATTAAACTTCTTCATCTTCACATGCCAAATTCACAATTGGCATGTGAAGACCTGGCCGGGTCATACCAAAATCCTCAAAATGGGACCCAGTGCCTCCCTGCTTGGCACTCAGTGTCAAGGGTTGGATATGGGGTAAATCCCTGCGACATACTAGCGTCATGTCCAGGGGATGTACTCAAGCAACAGAAACAGGAGATAGGCTCCTGCCCCTAACCTCTGAATGTGAATTATCCGGTGTATTTTGGACATTATGGGGAAGTGTAGAATAAAGTTTAATGCATATGAGCATATTAATGTGTGTAATCCTGTTCCAATCATGGATCCCATTTAATAATGGGATCTATGTTCCTGTAGAAACTGAATTTGCACATGATTTTCTTGCACAAATGTTATGTTCTCTAGTGGTCCAAAGTGTATTAATACCTACCAAGTGTGGTCTAAAAATACAATTTGTTTGTGTGAACAACCTATGAAACAGTTCATCTAATTTACAGAAAATATGCAGGTCAAATGACAGTAAAACAAAGAATAAGATTGAGAATGAAATTGAATATCGATACTTTTATTTCTATCTGCAGCATAATGTTGGTGTGACATGTTCAGTATACAGTATAACAGCAGTATCATAATAACATGCAGCGTTAGATGTAATGAAGCAGAAATAAATCATGATTGTCAGAAATAGTAGATTGATTGATTGATGCAATGGGTGAAAAAAATATAACATACTCCAACTCAAAGTAATGACCATACTTTTCGGTTTTAATAATTTCTCTGAATTAGAATTAATCTGGGAAAGACCCAGTGAATAAGAAATACCACAAAAAGGAATATGTCATTTAAACAGTATACACATTTAATTGTGATACAAAATGTAACAAAAGGGGAAAAAGGATCATCATAAATCATTTGTACGTGGATGTGCTAAGCTATTGTCATAATGTAAACCCTAGGGTTTCTCTCCAGTGTGAATTCTCTGGTGTGTTTTAAGGTTGGACAATTGAGAGAAGTGTTGTCCACAATGATCACATCCATAGGGTTTCTCTCCAGTGTGAATTCTCTGGTGTGTTTTAAGGTTGGACAATTGAGAGAAGTGTTGTCCACAATGATCACATCCATAGGGTTTCTCTCCAGTGTGAATTCTCTGGTGTGTTTTAAGGCTGGACATTTCAGAGAAGTGTTGTCCACATTGATCACATCCATAGGGTTTCTCTCCAGTGTGAATTCTATGGTGGCTTTTAAGGGTGGACATTCGAGAGAAGTGTTGTCCACACTGATCACATCCATACGGTTTTTCGCCAGTATGAATTCTATGGTGGCTTTTAAGGGTGGACATTTGAGAGAAGTGTTGTCCACACTGATCACATCCATAGGATTTCTCCCCAGTATGAATTATCTGGTGTGTTTTAAGGCTGGACATTTGAGAGAAGTGTTGTCCACACTGATCACATCCATAGGATTTCTCCCCAGTATGAATTATCTGGTGTGTTTTAAGGCTGGACATTTGAGAGAAGTGTTGTCCACACTGATCACATCCATAGGGGTTTTCCCCAGTATGAATTCTATGGTGGCTTTTAAGGGTGGACATTCGAGAGAAGTGTTGCCCACACTGATCACATCCATAGGGTTTCTCTCCAGTGTGAATTCTCTGGTGTTTTTTAAGGGTGGACAAATGAGAGAAGTGTTGTCCACACTGATCACACCCATATGGTTTCTCTCCAGTGTGGATTCTCTGGTGTTTTTTAAGGCTGGACAAATGAGAGAAGTGTTGTCCACACTGATCACACCCATAGGGTTTCTCTCCAGTGTGGATTCTCTGGTGTGTTTTAAGGCTGGACAAATGAGAGAAGTGTTGTCCACACTGATCACACCCATAGTGTTTTTCTCCAGTGTGAATTCTCTGGTGTGTATTAAGGCTGGACATTTGAGAGAAGTGTTGTCCACATTGATCACACCCATAGGGGTTTTCTCCAGTGTGGATTCTATGGTGTTTTTTAAGGCTGGACATTGTAGAGAAGTGTTGTCCACACTGATCACATCCATAGGGCTTCTCTCCAGTGTGAATTATCTTGTGTGTTTTAAGTCTAGACATTGTAGAGAAGTGCTGTCCACACTGATCACATCCATTGGGTTTCTCTCCAGTGTGAATTCTCTGGTGGCTTTTAAGGCTGGACATTGTAGAGAAGTGTTGTCTACACTGATCACATCCATAGGGCTTCTCTCCAGTGTGAATTCTCTTGTGTGTTTTAAGGCTGGACATTGTAGAGAATTGTTGTCCACACTGATCACATCCATAGGGTTTCTCTCCAGTGTGAATTCTCTGGTGGCTTTTAAGGCTGGACATTGTAGAGAAGTGTTGTCCACACTGATCACATCCATATGGTTTCTCTCCAGTATGAATTCTCTGGTGGCGTTCAAGTTTGGACATTTTAGGGAAGTGTTTTCCACATTGATCACAGCAATGGTGTTTTTTCTTTGTCAAGCTTCTTTGTTCATTCACCTCTGGTAGGTCAGGGCAGTCAGACTGATGATGAGACACTGGATTGGACACAAATCCAAAATAAAGATAGTTGATAGGTTGATAAGTAGACAACAAGTAATTGTTGTGCAACAAATCCCTGTCATGTAGCTAACTATTAAAACAATGGACTTAAAAACCTTAGCATGACTAAAATATAGGGATTACGTGATTACTTAATCCTTAAGTAATACTAAAAATATTTGGTTGTTGTTGTGATGAAGAACACAAATGATCTACAGCAAAGCTACTGATAATAAGCTAACAATACAATTACCATTGAGAATATTGAGGGAATAAAAACAGAACAGTAGGAGTGAAAAGGGAGGTTGAATAACATACCAAGGTCTTTGGGTTCCTCCTGTTCCGCAGAAATGTCCCTGGTGGGTTTGAGAGAGTTCATCTTCACCTGAAGTCTGCAGTCCACAGTCAGATGTGACCAGAAATGATCCTGGATGAGTTGTGGAGAAATTACACAGAACAAGTCTTCTTATAGACCAGAGAGCCACTAACTGCTTTGAATGATTGACTAAGAGAACAATAGAACCATCTCTCCACCAATCACAGTCTAACATACTGTCCTCCCCCCAGATATACTCACTCAATGGATCCAAAGTGGTCACACAATAAAAAAGTATGGTAAGCATTTAAGATTAGACCAAGGACTGAGAAAATGTGATTTGTGTATTTGTTTACTGCTAGATTTGATTTTATAATGTGAATTTGTTTTGTATTCAGTTTTTATTTTGTTTCATTATTCTGCTTTATAAGATTATAAGGTGTATTATTTACTATCTATTCTATTATACTGTACCTCTTACATTTCAAGTGTTATTATGATCTACTAAATTATGTTATGTTACTGACTGGATGTCATCAACAAACTGGACTCCTAGGGCCGATTCATACTCCTATTTTACCGCTGTTTCGGCGCTGTAGTGCCGAAATGATTTCGGCTCGTCAGAAATTTTCAGTAGCACCGAAGCGCCGACTTTAGGACGGTACCCGCCCCCCCGAACCTCAAATGACGTCACATTGTAGGCTCTACAGAGCCGAACCGACTTTTATTCGGCTCTAAAATAGGAGTATGAATCGCGCCATAGTCTACACACCATAGATACAATATATGTATTACAATAAAGACAAATCACAATGTAAGTCTCATCAGCTTTTTAATCAAATTGAATGTATTGCTTTAATGACTTGTGTAACTTGTGTATTTTTGTGGAGTAACACTGTACTTATTCCATCACTCTATTTGTTTGTTTGTTTGGTCCAAAATATTGTTTGTGTTGTCATGAGTTGTCACGACTCGAGTTGGCTTTGTCCGCGGCGTAACCGTCTTTAAATAAATACTTTAAGAAATGTCTATGAGAATAATGCATTGGGTTTCATTTCCTGGTCCAGGGTAGGAGGCGGGACTGCGACGCTCTATAGCAGGGTTCCCCAATTAATTTTCCTCGAGGGCCATATTTTGACTAGGGTACCAGGCTGGGGGCCGAGTCCGCACGCGTGAGGTCGAGGTCTTGCCCTGAAAATTCATTTTCAGGGCAGGACCCCATTTGAAAAGGATGCCCAGTTTGAGTGGCAGCGGTGGCCGAACGGATAGCGGCGCGGTCTAGATACCGGAAGGTTCCCAGTTCGAATCTGCCGTCCGACACGTTAAAAATTACCACCGCTGAAATGCCCTTGAACAAGGCATCAACCACTACGATGAAATGTGTTCTATGAGCAGGGCCTGGCTGGAAACAAGTTCTTGAGCTTAGCCCAGATACCCTGGGTAAATATAGATTTCATTTCATTTCATTTCATTTCACATGCATAGGCTACTGACCCCCATTTAATGCCATTTATATCTTTTTTAAATTCTTCCGCGGGCCGCCAGGGGGCGCTCCGCGGGCCGCAAATGGCCCGCGGGCCGCCTATTGGGGAACCCTGCTCTATAGCCTACACAGAGTACTTTGGAAGCCACACCCCAAACATTGGAACATCCAAGGCTACACTACAGCGCACTGCAACAAGTGTGGTGTAGACCTGACAACATGAAAATACTCTCATTTTATATCATACCAAAAACCCCAAAATCAATAGTTACATATAAAACGAGCATATAGGCTTACCAAATGACAAGTCTGCAGCCGAGCATACCTCTCTCACAACGCATGAACGTTACGGCGTTTGTGAGGACCATAGAGTATATATATAATAGAGACTGAACTGGCGCGAAGCTCCGCCCCCCCAGCTATTCATGTCAGTGGAAGTTGCTCAGTGGCGTTTTGAAGCACCCGGAAGACTGCCGGAAGTACCGTCTGAGAACGTCTACTTCCGCATTTGACCACCAAATTTTGGTGGTCAAATGCGGAAGTGCAACCGAGCGCTCAATGTTAAAGCCCAGCTGCACGGGGTTTCCCGGTCATGAATCCACGGGTCCGCCTGTAGTCCCTCCTCCTACCACTAGGGAGGAGAGCTTCAACGTTGGAAAGCCTGCCTGCCCCCTTGGGTGAGGACCCACAACTGATGTCCTGTCAGCTGCCCGTTCAGAACTCTTAAATATACGTCTCACTTAGGACTCTACTACCCTCTAGGGGTTACATAAGCATTTAAGATTAGACCAAGGACTGAGAAAATGTGATTTGTGTATTTGTTTACTGCTAGATTTGATTTTATAATGTGAATTTGTTTTGTATTCAGTTTATTGTATTGAGCTTTATAAGATTATAAAGTGTATTATTTACTATCTATTATACTGTACCTCTTACATTTCAAGTGTTATTATGATCTACTAAATTATATGTTATGTTACTGACTGGATGTCATCAACAAACTGGACTCCTAGTCTACACACCATAGATACAATATATGTATTAAAATAAAGACAAATCACAATGTAAGTCTCATCAGCTTTTTAATCAAATTGAATGTATTGCTTTAATGACTTGTGTAACTTGAGTATTTTTGTGGAGTAACACTGTTTACTTATTCCATCACTGAACAAACCACATGGTAGGTGGAATGACATTTAAACAGTCTTGTTACTAATTAAAACAATTACTTTATGTGAAAATAAATAGCCGACAAATTCATAAGATTATAAGGTGTATTATCTCACATGATACTGTGCAGTAACTTAGTTAGGATCAAAAGGTCACTTTAAAGAAGAGTGCAGCCTGAAAGTAGTAACACCTCTCCTTTGTCTTGGAGTGGTGAAAACCCTCCTCACAGCTCTCCTCCAGTTAACTGCAGTCAGGCTCCATTTCAATGTGAAAGGCTCTTAACCAAAGACACCTAGATGATGATAGCAATGTAGTCATTTTAACAGTAGGCTAGTAACCTAACTGTATGGACATATATTGTCTAAAGCATGACAATGTATCTCAAATATTTAACGTCAAGACTTAATTTGTTATGATTTAACTGTGGACCCTTATTTTTTTTCAAGATTATTCCACAATTTTCACAAATGTTCTGTGCAACTGTTAAAGACAGTTGCTTTAAGCTTTTAACACATCACATCACAATGCGTTATATTTATCTGTGCAGATCATTTACCAAATGATTAATTCACAAAGCTCAAATACATAAATATACTAAATATACTATCTAATATACAGCAAATTACAGTGAAACAAGGAATACGATTTAAATTGAATATTGTGACTTGTTTATTTCTATCTGCAGCATAATGTTGGTGTGACATGGTCCACAGAAGCAATACAGTGTCACAATAATACAACATAATTGCCTACCCTATTGGTAGGGTCAGATGTAATGAAGCAGAAATATATTATGTAGATAAGTGATGCAATGTGGGTAAAAAAAAAGATGTCATAAGAAAAAGGCCCTACAGACTCCAACAAAAGTCACCACCATACTAATTAGTATATAGAATGACTGGTCAACAACCCATCTATATACAATAATGTGTAAATTGGGGGATCCTTGGAGACAATGAAAGTTAAAGTGTGTAGATTATACTGAGTGGCCATCTGCATTTGAAATGCAAATAAGACAACAACATGCATGAGTGTGTGTGTGTGTGTGTGTGTGTGTGTGTGTGTGTGTGTGTGTGTGTGTGTGTGTGTGTGTGTGTGTGTGTGTGTGTGTGTGTGTGTGCGCGCGCGCGCGAGAGCGTGTGTGGGGGTGTAGGATATATTTCAAGATGTGTTGGATGTGTTTGTTCCGTTATTTTACTATGAAACAATGGATGTAGTGAATATGTGACACATCGACTGAAATGAATACCTAGAGCATAAACTTGTAAATACACTTTATAGCTCTTATCTTTGAACATCCTTGTGGGTAACAGGTCATCTCGCCCCTTTGCCAACTCGCCCCCGCGAAAAGTGAAGTTATAGGCTACTGTTCACACTAAACATTCCTTTACAGGATCTCCTCACTGGTCAACAAAAACACCTTGAAGACCTTAACAGGAGCCCTTGTACAGGGTTTCTTTGACTATGCATGCACCTCCTGGTACCACAGCACCTCAAAGGCCCTTAAAACCAGGCTCCAGACTTCCCAAAACAAACTGGTCAGGCTCCTCCTTGACCTCGCCCCCCGAACCCACCTCACCCCTGCCCACTTCGACAGGCTGGAATGGCTTAGGGTCGACGACAGAGTACAGCATCTTGCAATGGGTCTGGTCCACAAGATTCGATACACCACCAAGATACCCATGTACCTGTCTAGATACTTCCTTAATGTTAACGAAGTCCACACCCACAACACCAGAGGGAGTGCAACGAACCATGTACAACCCAGATTCGGCACAAACAAGGGACTAAATTATTTTCGCTCCTATGCCACCAAAATGTGGAACGCCCTACCAACTGTCATTAAGACATGCGAATCCCTTGACTCCTTCAAAACCGCTCTCAAAGGGCACCTACGGACGGCTGCAATTCGAAACTGGCCCCTGTAAAATCGGAATCCCTCAAACACGAACGCAAGGACAACAAAGAGACGGTCGCGGCCACACAGCCAACTCAAGGTATGGCCACTGAGCCGACTTGGGGACCCAACGCAAGGACAACACAAGAGACGGTCACGGCCACACAGCCAACTCAAGGTACGGCCACGGAGCCGACTTGGGGACCCAACGCAGCTCCTCCAAGGAAAACAAACAAATTAACGGAGCTGAACGTGAACCCCCCCCCCCACCGCCCACCCCTTTTTTTCCCTCACTGTATATGTTTCTTTTCCCTTTTTACCTCCTTTATGATGAATTCCTGTTCTGTCTATAGAAGTGTCTATTTGTACGTCTCTAAATGTTTTGATGATTTGAACATGGTGGACCCTATTGGAAACAAGTGTAATGCTTAATTGGGTCGTCCACTCACAGTTAACAGCCTTTGTATTGAGTTTGTGCTTGAAATGTACTGTAATTCTGCAAACTGTTAATACATTCTTCAATCAATCAATCAATCAAAAACAGTTATGTTTCATGTGTGTGTGCTCATGACATTTTCAGACATTTTTATAATTCAGCTTACTGTGGGCACACATGCTGTACTGGAACTTTTTACTTTGAAATGTTTTGTAGTTTCGGAGTTAACTTAAACGCCCAATGCATTCTCAAAGGCAATAGCACAAACTTTGGCATGCTACTAGTCCTACATACTTACACCTAGAAACCCCATTCAAACCTATTTAGGTTTATCTTACGGTGGACATGTTTGCCTGAAAAGGAATCTTTAAATGTTTAATAGTTTTAGAAATATATAGTTCTTTCAAATTTGAGAAATTTACAATGGGGCTCAATGGCAGCTATTGGCACGTCAAAAAAAATCACTTTCACCTAGAAACTCCATTAACACTTTTTATAAATCAGCTTACTGTGGAGACACATGCTGGAACTTTTTACTTTGAAATGTTTTGTAGTTTGAGTTATTTAACTTAAACGCCCAATGCATTCTCAATGGCAATAGCACAAACTTTGGTATGCTACTAGTCCTACATACTTACACCTAGAAACCCCATTCAAACCTATTTAGGTTTATCTTACGGTGGCTATAGTCCATGGTCTCGGAGTGATTTTCATCTGCTATAGTATGCCGTCCGATACGATGGGCCATGGGCTGAGCTTGAACCCACAACCTGTGGCTCACATAGAGAGCAGCTTATCATAGAGAGCCACCATGCTCTCCTAGAATCTCCTCAGCTTTCCATTGTTCTTCTGGGTGTTATTCTCCAAAAGGTGGTCCACAGTGAAGAGTAGAAGGAACTCAGCTGGATTTGAACTCACAACCTCTGGCTCACATTGACATCGTTTTATCAAGGGTGCCACTGAGCTCTCTGTGATTTTAAGTCGTAAGTTGTTCTTCTTGAGATCATGTAGCATTTTATTGGTGTTTGCTATGTAATGTGCATCAGGATGGCGTGCCGCGTAGTATGAAAAACATCATACTATAGTATGTTGTCGGAAACCATGAATTATAGTAGGCCTATGTCGTTTTGCTTTCAAGACAAGCTTAGCCTGAGTGGGTGACCAGCTGACCAACTATACTGACAAACCAGCAAGACCAGCCTGACCAGTTTGACCAATGACCAGCCAGTTAAGGCCAGCTAATGCCAGCAACCACCAGTTTTTGCAGAATGGGGGGGCGGGGTGTTCAGCATTTATAAAGGGTTCACAAAAACGGTGCCAAAACATGATAACAAATTTGTTTTGTTTTTTTATTTGTATGGAAAACTTTATTTGATAATAAAAATAGCATTCACAGACTTCTTTCGATAGCTACATATACATTGTGATCCATCTCAAGGAAAAGAAGCTTTTACCAGATAAAGTCCACAACTACTTGTACTCAGACTAAAGTTATGTATATAGCTTCATGGGTCAAATAAAGCTATGAACAATGTAGTATTTATATATGCATAGTTTTATAAAAAAAAAAGAAAAAAAAAAAGAAAAAAAGGATTGGCCCATATACATGTACTGCTTTTTCATCAACACAGAGACGGCATTATTGTCCGGAGCACGTCGCGAGAAATAATGCTTTTTAAAGAACACACACTGCATACAAGTGCTTTATAATACAAAGGCAGGCTAACCATCGAGAGAGAGAGTTTTCAAACCAACAAACAGCTTCTGATTTACCAAATACATACTTCATTTACATCATATACCTGATCCGGAGCAAATCGTCATTATTCCCCCCGTGAATCAAAACAGGTCCATTTTCAGAAATATAAACACAATATCATCAGCATCACATTCCCCCACAAACCGTTGAGGTTTATCATAAATTTCTCTTTTGTACAAGAAAAAGGCAACATTTTTAAATTTCCTTCAACAAGGTAAATCCTATTTGTTACATTATAGTAAAACTCTTTACAGGTTCGTCATGGCCAACGCGGGCCTATAATGTCTTCGAATAAATTTTTCTTTTCGCTCTTTTTTTTATTCATCCTTCTGTTCGATACAGTACCACATGGCGACGACAGTGAAAAACTAGGTAACAGATTGTGTTGTGGTTATTCCCCCCAATATATTTTTCTTTCAAGTTGGTTAGTGAAACATAAAAACACATAAATACGTAATAAAGCAGCGGTCAGATTCCAGTGGTGTGACAGCGTACGTGGCTCAGGATGGCAGATCGACTTCAAGTTCCGTACATCAAACATCTGTCTATCAAAACTAGGTCTATATCTAAAACCCAGTGGGTTCTCAACCTTCTCACATTTTAACTGGGGACCCCGCCAACATAATCAAATTTGAACGTTTGAACATTTGAGGCGTTACATTTAATTTAACTCGATCAGTTCCACGGATAAATATTGTGAGCTTGTAGATCAGCTATTTTCACAACTTCCTTATATCATTTTGACAATGTGGCCAATGTGAACATATACTACCTCGTGAGCTTGTAGATCTACTCTATAATCTTACCTACTTATAGGATGTGGACGAAGTAGAAGAGAATTCTACTAGAAGGAAACCAAACCTTTCTAATTTAGGTACTTACAAGTGATAACCGGTTCATTTTTCATTGCCATGACATTTCAAAAGTTGTATTGAACTTGTGGATCTATTACCATGTGATCTAATCTAATGATTCCCGAGCGCGGCACGGCTGCGGCTCACCGCTCCCAGAGATGGGTCAGATGCGGAGGACACTGTGGTAACATGTGACAAATCCACTACCATGTGAGCTTGTACATGGGCAATTCATTTTTGAGTGGTGCAACCACTCCAAGGAACAGCAATGCCCCTATGGGACTATGTGACTATGTCCCAATGTTTATAGTACCAGTAGGGGGAAAAGTGGCGCTGTTGTGCCAGAAACAGAGAGAGAGAGAGATAGTGTTGCACTGTTGCCTGCTAATTACAGAGAGAGAGAGAGAGAGAGAGAGAGAGAGAGAGACAGAGACAGAGAGGCAGGGGGAGAGGGAAGTTGCACCACTCAGTTCACACGGTGTGATTTTGAAGTATAAATAGGGCTTATTTAATTAATTTACCGCCAACACCCCCATCTGGTGTCTGAATTGTGTACTCCAGGACCGCTACACATTGATTTTCTATTGAGAACACCTTCAGTTTGAAAGCCATTTCACTCGGAAACAGAGTCAAGAAGTGAATAATAGATATGTAACAGGTCCCTGTATGAGTTCTTTCTGCTGATAAAATTGTAACCCGACCTTAAAATGTGTAGGTACCGGTATTTCCCTTTGAAAAAGCGCTGGAGAGACAGGGAGACCCCCGTTACTGAAAGAAACACTTATACTAGTGTATACTAGCAATGATTACTATAAGTAACAGTTAACAGTTGTTTTAACAAAATATAATAATAATAATAATCACTTGCGCCACATTTAAGCAACGTTGGCTCATTGTCTTATGATCCGAGATGCAGTTGTTGTGCAAACACTAATCAGGTGACGGTTTACAATGACTTAGGGCCGATTCATACTCCTATTTTACCGCTGTAGTGCCGAAATGATTTCGGCTCGTCAGAAATTTTCAGTAACACCGAAGAGCCGACTTTAGGACGGTACCCGCCCCCCCGAACATAAAATGACGTCACATTGTAGGCTCTACAGAGCCGAACCTACTTGTATGTATGTAGGCCTATGAATCGCGCCTTAGGCGCGATTCATACTCCTATTTTAGAGCCGAATAAAATCTGTAGAGCCTACAATGTGACGTCATTTGAGATTCAGGGGGGCGGGGTACCGTCCTAAAATCGGCTCTTCGGTGCTACTGAAAATTTCTGACGAGCCAAAATCATTTCGGCACTACAGCGGTAAAATAGGAGTATGAATCGGCCCTAAGTTGTTTTCACCGAACTTTATTCAGACAATACAGGTTATCAGATGAGTCAATATACACTCATCTGATGCACAACTACACAAGCATCTCCAGTGAAGACCGTGTGCACGTTTAGGACGGAACCTCATATCTTTTTTGTCTTTTTCTTATTTTTTTCTTTTGGCATATATCTTAAATCACGTAGGCCCAATGGCAACTTGTAAAATCTGGCATTGTTTCTCTGAGATGTTTGAGCCTACACGTGATCTTTGTTTGAAGATACGAGTGACTGCAGGTTGGTTCGTCTCACCGCTACATCGTAGCTGACTGCTCACACCCAGAACGACATCCATAAAGTTATGTACGTCAAATGGTTCTCAAAGTGGGGTCCGGGGACGCCCGCAGGGGGTCCACAACAGAGATTCCAGGGGGTCCCACAAGCTAATTTGGGTTTTATATCGTTCAGGGTGGTAGAGATACCAGAGATGCCAGTATGTTGGGTTTTATATCGTTCAATTTCGCCGTCGGGTGGAAAGCTCATATGTCCAAAACGGTTACTTATAAGGATTCAAATTTAAAAGTTGCAAAAGTAGCAGATGTCGCTTCGCGGCACATTTTGAGCTTGTAGATCTGCTACTTTTGATGCTTTTGTGTGACGCTGTAGTGTGATCAAGTAGGGAGTTAATTTACGGGGAAAATAATAATATGGCGGTTTCTGCCCGTTTCTATGACACCCACTTGACGATTCTTAAAATGACATTTGTATAGTTCCAGTGCTCAGTGTGATGATCAGCCCTTGTAGGTGTATCTTTCATGAGAGGAAAGTGAACTGTTCCCTCAGTTTTCACTGTTTCAAACGTACGTACAGTATTTCAAATGTCGATGTAGACTTGAGGGCGTTTAAAGTAAAATTTGTGCTTGACTGGGTCGTACGACAGACATAGCGATAGCGTATTTTGTTTGCGCAACATAAAACAGTGTCAACGTGAATCTTTTTTTCCCCAGTTGAAAATACGATCTTTCTGTCATAATCGTCTGTGTCGAGTGGAAACCTCACGTGTCCAAAACTGTTACTTTTCAGGATTAAAATTAAATATGCAGATCTGCTGCATTTTTAGTACATTTACTCAAGTACCGTACTTTAATTTTAAGTTGTCCATTTTTCAACACTTTATACCACTACTCCGCAACATCTCTAGTTAGAAGTTACTTTTTAGATTTACCTTATTAGTACAAACCAATTAGAAGTAAAACAAATGCAGGCGGCCAAATGCATGCCAATTCTGGGGGGCCTTGACATGAAAAAAGTTTGAGAACCATTGATTACAGTAACATTTTCAGGCAGAAAAACTAAGATTTAGAAGACATTTGTAGCATCGGCCTCAGGTCTAAGATGGAACGGTTTCGGTTTCCGCCCGACCGCGACAAAATCGACAACAAAAAGTAGGATTCTAACATGCTTTTTCCCCCAAGGTACAGAATGTCACGGACCATACAGCTCTCAACAAGCTTGTTCCAGATATTATTCCAAAAATAAATAGTGAGCAAATAAAAATATTATATATATTATATTATTATAATTATATATATATATATGTATATATGCGTCAGTCTGGGTACAGGCTTTAGTTCCGACATACTAACAGTCCGACAGTCGTTGACCGACACCCTACCCCAAACCCTAACCCTAACCCAAGCACCACGCAACGCATGTCGGGAGCAACGCATGTCGGGAGCAGTGGGTGATTTGCGCATGTTGGACTTTTGGTGTGTCGGATAAGCGTGCGCACCCCGTCAGTCTAGATTTACCATCTGATCTTAAAATTTTGATTTTCGTCTTCAGTTCCAGTATTCACACTACTTGTGAAACCCATCGGTATCTTGTGCTATAGTTTTGTTCGATAAAAAGCAATTCTGGGGGAGTGAAAAAACAAAGAAAATTAAATACATCTAAAACATTTTAAAACCAGCCTACTAATGGGTTGTTTTTAGAAGTACTAGTTTTACCACAAGTTTGGAAGCATTGTTTCAAACTTTCCGGGAGGGAAACATATTTTTTTCTTTTAGAAATGCCTACAAAAAAAGAAAGAAAAATCACTGTATTTACTTTTCTTGTTTTTATATATATATATATGCAGGCACATACAATACCTTTTTACTATATAGTACAACAACTTTGTGTTTATGTTCCAAAAAATAATCAACAATAACAAAACGACCAGCATGGAACAAAAAAAAAAAAAAAAAAAAAAAAGATTGTACTCCTGCTGTTTTTAGGAATCTGTGGCTGGGGGGGGGGGGGCAAAATGAGTCAATCAGTCGTTTTGAACCAATTGATCAAATAAATCACAAGAGTCAGTATCCTCTCACAAGTTCAGATAATTCCAGTGTATTATACATTGTTTTCCACAACAGTACGAGGAGGCGTGGGGGGGTTGGAGTTTACTCCAAAGGTCCGAGGGGGAGCGGGTGTTGTTCCAGGGGCGGAGGGGGGCTGAATTATTGATAGTTAGGAAACCAAAACGGAATCCTTTTACATGTTCGTAACTCAGAGAGCGTACAAATGCAACCATTTGGTTCCATTTGTACACACTCTCTCTGTGTGTGTGTGTGTGTGTGTGTGTGTGTGTGTGTGTGTGTGTGTGTGTGTGTGTGTGTGTGTGTGTGTGTGTGTGTGTGTGTGTGTGTGTGTGTGTGTGTGTGTGTGTGTGTGTGTGTGTGTGTGTGTGTGTGTGTGTGTGTGTGTGTGTGTGTGTGTGTGTGTGTGTGTGTGCGCGCGCGCGCGCGCGCGCGGGGGGGGGGGGGGTGGTCAGTGCGTGATATGACCGGGGAGAGGGGTTCAAGGGGGGTTCCTTGGAAGTGAAAAAGAGTGGAGGTCCACTCTGCGTCTAGATGCTGAGGTCCTTGGGGCTCTCTTTGTACGGCCGTCTCTTGGGCTCTGGGATGAGATGGTGTTGGGGGGCGGGGCGCGGCGGGCTGTGACGGCAGCCCGCGGCGGCCATCGTGTTGTTGCTGCTGCTGCTGCTGTTGTTGTTGTTGTTGTTTTGTGCGGGCGCATTGTTGTTGTTGAACGTAGCGTTGTTAGCCACGGCGGCAGCGCCGTTGTTTTGATGAGCGGCGTTGTTCTTCAACATGCCATAGTAGTCTTGGAGTCTAGGGGGCGCCGTAGCACCAGCCACGTAGTTCAGCTCCTCCCGGCTATAGGCGGTGGAGGAGGAGGAGTCGGGGGAAGAGTCCCGCTCGCTTCGGTAGCGTCTCTCAGGGGTTCCGTTGGTTCTGCTACCGCCGCCGCCACCGTATCTCTCCGGGGAGGAGTCGCCGCCGCGCGACAACAACATGCTGCCGTTGTTCAAGGCCCGATCGGCAGAGGAGCGCCCCCTGGAGGAGAGCGACGAGGTGTCGCCGTTGTTGACGACGATGCCAACGCGCTCGGGCGTGGCGGCAGAAGCGTTGACGACTCGGCTGGGCGTCACCGGCTCATTCAGGAGGAGCCGCCGCTCATAGAACCTCCGCTCGGGCGTGACGGCCGCGAGGAAGCCCCCGTCATCGCACTCCTCCTCGCGCTCGGGCGTGCGGTCCCGGTGCTCGCGGTCCCGGTGCTGCGTCCCCCGGCGGTCCATGGACTTGGCCCGGCGACGGTCCGGCGGGGACGAATTGCGCTTGTTCTCGCTCGTCGCCACGGAGGATCGGTCGAGGGAGCCGCGGCGCGCCGCCCGGCCGCCGAACCTCCGGTCCAGCGTGGTGGTGGAGAGCTCCCGCCCGCGGAGCTCACCACTGCGCTGCTGCTGCTCCCGCTCTCTCTCAGCGGCGGCGGCCGCCGCCTTCTTCCCCGAGCTGTCCTTCCTCAGAGTCTTCAGCAGCTTGGAGATGCCGCTCTCCGACTCTGACTTCTTGACCTTGCGGCCTCGGCTCTTGTTGTTGGCGGCGGCGATGTTGTTGTTGTCTGGAGACGGCTGTAGTTGTACCGGTAGTTGTTGTAGTTGTAGTTGTTGTTGTCTGGCGGCGGTTTGACTGTTGTTCCATGTGTGGTGGTGGTGTTGGGGGTGGTGGGGGGGACTGTTAAAGGGCCGGCCCTGGTAGTCCATCATCGTGGCGGGCTCGGCGCTGAAGCGGACGTCCCTCGTCTTCGTGTCTCTGTCTCGGCCGCCGCCGCCGCCCGCAGTACGCACGGCCTCCTCCTGGTGGCGCGATGGTGTTTGTTGTTGGTGAAGTTCTGGTGACTGGTAAGAGGTGGACTCTATCGATGATGACCACGACGTGTGCTGTGTGTATCGGCTGTCGTCGAGCGCCGGGGGTCTCACTTCCGGAGAGTTTTGTGCCCCGCCGGGTGCGGGAGGGTGCCCGTCATTGCTGCTGCCGTCTGCATGAGGGTGAACAGAAACGCAAGGAAGAGTGAGTCAAAAAAAGACAAACATTATAATAAAGACGCACGTACGAGAGGTTGTGAAATATGGCATTTACGTTTTATATATCGGGGGTGGAAACCTTGAATGTCCCAAAAATAAACTGTCAAGAAAAGGAATCCAATGCAGTTATGATTTAGTCACACAAGCTCTTGTTAAAACTTGTCATTGGTTCAATGTTTATGAAACCCACATTATTATTATAGCAGAAATAGCAGATCTACAAGCTCTTGGCGAGTCACATCATGACGTGTCGTGAGCTTGTAGATCGGCTATTTTCGCTACTCTTGTATGACGAAATAGAGCATTAATTTAAAAAAAGAAAAACGCTGAAATATGGAGATACAAGGTTTCTGCCCGACAGACAGCAACGATATTTTTCTAATGCCCAGTGGTGGAAAAAGTACTCGGATGTTTTACTTGAGTAAAAATATAAATACTGCAAGTACAAATCTCGTATTGAAAATGTACTTAAGTAAAAGTACAAAGGTATCTGCATCAAAATGTACTTAAAGTACTAAAAGTAAAAGTACTCACTGTGAAGAATGTCTCATTTCAGTTACAGAATCTTTTGAAAATAGCAGATCTACAAGCTAACAATGTGCCGCGATGCGACGCATTGTGAGCTTGTAGATCTGCTATTTTCAAATGGCCGAAATTTATATAGGGCTAAAGTGGTTACTGTTTGTTTTCTAATCAAAATGAAAATGAATTGTAATGGAGTAAAAGTAAAAATTTTGCCTCTGAAATGTAGTAGAAGTAACTACTGAAAATTTGATGTGTACTTAGTTACTTTCCACCACTGATAATGTCCATATTCTTGTGATAAAAAAATAAATACAATTAAAAATAAATAAATAAATCTCAACAAAGATGGGTCCATGTGAACGCTTGCATCTGTATTGATAGACAATACAGTTTTTGTTTTATTATGGATATAAACCATGCATATACAGTACATGCTCTTCCATAAACATTCCAACAAAATCATATATATATATATATATATATATATATATATATATATATATATATATATATATAGTACATAATAATAATATGCAATCATAATATAAATAATGTAACCGTAAGTGATTTCATGGTATTCTATGTTCACTGAATCACATGGAGGTGTCAAAATCACTTCATAATATTCAAGCATATTATGCTTTCTAGAGCCCGACCGATATATCTGTTTTGTCCGTTATTAGACTTTTTTTTTTTTTAAACAATTTGATCTCCAAGCTCTCGATGCTTCGTGAGCTTGGAGAAGGCCTAGTTGTTATATAGTTCTGTTAAATGTGTATGTAATGTTTTTTTCTCCCTTCAAATTATCGGACAGAAAATCCAAAAAATTGGGACCAGACCCCACAAATGTGACCTGTGTCGGACTCTATTGACCATATTCACACAGCGGCCATCTTGCTCTCGCGTCATATTTGCGGGTTGGGAGGAAACGTCCCCCCCCCCGGGTAGCACTTTAAGTGTGACTTAAAAGTGTGCAAAATGGCCGCCCTGTGAATATGGTGAATTGTTTTGACTGGATCTGTGGTGACAATGGGTGTAAAAAAATAAAAAACAACACAGGTTGACGTCATCGACAACAACAGCAGAGGTGCAAAACATCAGCAGGTTTGAGAGCAGCCAGTAACCATGTGACACAACGACAGTAGCTCTGGTCCATGTGCTCCGTGGCGTTGGAAGGAACGGCATGCTACTTTTCAGCCATTGCATGCAAACCCGCGGTAGCACAGGCTGCAGCAGCCTCTCGTCTGTAGTAAAAACTAAAATACACACTTTTGCTACTCGCCAAAAGCCCTAACCACACCAAAGGGTCGCCATGCAACTCCTGGTCCAAACAGTTGCAAGGAGTTGCATGGTGAGTTGGGGACCCTTTGGTGTGGTTTCGGCCATTGAATTCAACCAGTTGAATCACTTGGGACGACGTGGGTCAACGTGCAACAGGACATATCACACCGCTGGGACAACGCTAAAATCGTCTCGACCCTTTGGTGTGGTTAGGGCTTAAGGTTTTTTCCTTCCAGTGAAATATTTTCTTTTCTGGACAAAAAGGTGTCTTTTAGACGTGAGGTGTGTGTGTGTGTGGGGGGTCCGAGTGTTCCCACTAAAGGAAAGTATGCTTTCAACTCCTCTAAACCGTCTTAGTTTTGTTGAGTAGTGAAAGTGTTATTTTATTTATTTTTACTATAGGCGAGAGGATACTCTACCGGGAGGTGCGCGGCCGCAACGGCTCGGAAGTAACACATTGTTAAGAAGAGCTCGATCCTTCTAACGACCTTCTAAGGACCAGAGCTATGACAACAGGTGCAACACATCAGCAGGTTGAGGGCAGCCAGTGTCATGTGACAGAACAACAGGCACTGCAGAGAAACCATTCAGAACAAAATGGCAGAACAACTCAGTTGTGCATTGTTGTTGTCGGGGAGGAGTGGCACAACAAACCCAAAGCAAAAAAAAAAAAAAAAAGTGTTATGGCTGTGTGTGTGTTCGTTGTGAGTGATGAAACAGAGACGTGAGTCAATCTCAGTAAAGGTGGCTACATACTTCACAGAGAGTCCAACCGAACACCACATTTTTTTTACAGATCCAAGATTCTTTAGCAAATAGCACAGATCTAAAGTGCTCATGGCCTATGTATATAATAGTCGCTTCTTTTGGGTTTGTTTTCATAGGCCTGATTGCTTATTATTTCTCTCACAAAACACTACTGTGTACAGCCAGCCGCTGGAAGCAGTGCTTTTAATACTGGATCTCCTCCTCTGACACGCTGCTGTGGGAAACGTGTCACAGAAGCACAGAGGTTTTTTCCCCCCCATTTCTTGCAACAGCTTGTGTTTATTCATGGTCAGTCAGAGATGGATTACAGAGGGGTTTGTATACCTCCCTGGAGGTTGTTCTTGCTCAGGACACTATAGAACCGTCTATTCAAAACTATACCGCTGCTTTCGCTCCTGGCAGGACGAAGCCTTAGGCAGAATGAAGAAACAAAAACTAAATAAATCACGCACCGCCCCGAGATGTCCTACCATCTTCAAGAAGTTTTAGTAGGCAGTAATATACAGTCATACTCGCTAGTCAAACTACTTCAACTTGTTGTTGAACTTATTTCAGCTGTTCTTGCACCTCTGGTGCAAGTCCAGGGTAAGCTGTGTGCAGTTCAGGGTTGATTGTAGGAAGAACAGGAACGCTAGCCCCAAATTGTGATTGTCCCAGGTCAAATCCACGGATCTCGGAGCGGTCACCACCAGGTATTCATAACCTTAACCTCCGTAAAACTATGCTTAAACTTAGCCTTATTCCAAAATGTAACCTCAGTAAAACTATACCTATTAAACCTTACCTTATTCCTAAACGTAACTTCAGTAAAACAATGCCTAAACCTAACCTTATACCTAAACGTATAACCTCGGTAAAACTATGCCTAAACCTAACCTTATTCCTAAACGTAAGCTCTGTAAAACTATGCCTAAACCTAACCTTATTCCTAAACGTAAGCTCTGTAAAACTATGCCTAAACCTAACCTTATTCCTAAATGTAACCTCAGTAAAACTATGCCTAAACCTAACCTTATTCCTAAACGTAACCTCAGTAAAACTATGCCTAAACCTAACCTTATTCCTAAACTTACAACCTCAGTAAGAAACTTGAGAGGTTCGGTTGGAGTATGTAGCCCCGCTTAAGAACGGCTTTGTCTGCTGGCTCAGAGAGGGGAGGTGCATTGTGAGTGAAATAGACGCCATGGAAGCAGATACAAGTCAGGGGGAGACATGACAGGAAGCGTCTGTGTACACCATCGCTTCTCAAAGTGGGGTCCTATACGATACTATATCCATTTATATGTTGGCGAGTAAAAATAGCAGCGCACAGCATTTTCTTTGAAAAATGTGTTTTGTTTTGTTGTTTTTTTTTAAACATAAGTCCTCTCTTCTTGAGGGTCTCCCTCGACATGAAAAAAAAGTGAGAACTGGTGTACACAATACAACACACACAGACACACACACAGACACACACAGAGTGGGTGCAGGGCAGGCTGGCATGAGGTGGAGAGGATGGTTTAAAGTGTGAAGGGGTGAAGGGTGGACAGGGAGGGTGGAGGACTGGCTGGCTCTTGGACAGACAGGCTTTTTGGCTACAAACCGTGGTCTGATTTTGGCCCATTAGGTAGAAACAGGGCTCTCCCATCTTGTCATTCCTCATTGTACCAACAGCGAGATGATGAGGGGCCATCATCGCTGGAGAGGAGGAAGAGAGAGCCCGGCGAACAGAGAGAGAGAGAGAGAGAGAGAGAGAGAGAGAGAGAGAGCGAGAGTCGAATAGTCGAATAGAATAGAGAAAACAAATAAAATGAAATAAAACAATAAATAAAAAACAGACAAAGGAGACCGTTTACAGTGAGTCGTCGAGGAGCGCAGGAGGGGTTTTGTCGTGAAAGAAAATAATTATATAAATTATATTATTTAACAATATCTAAATATCATCAGAGGGAGGGAAAAGGGATGTTCAGCAAAGTAAAAGCAGAAAAATAAAGCTAGAAAACACAACAATATTCAGACTGTAGTCCAACCGACACAAACAAATACAGTTCCTGGAAGAGCAGATAGTTGCATCGATTAAAACATATTTTCTTTCAATTCTACACACATTACACTGTAGAAGTTCACCAAAACCTTATTCATCTGTAACATACATAGACACTATTTGTACAGTAATATATCCATATTATTATATGACATATTGTTCCACTATTTCCGGAAAAAATATAATAATATCATCATGTTATTATGTTATTATCGTCAATTTCAAGATTGTCTATTTTTAGTGAGATTTGGTGCAGAAAAAATACAGTCCAGTTCACTAGAGAGGGATTAAGAGGTCAATGTTGTCATAATCTGGCATTAACACAGTTGGATGTCATGAACATAGAATTATTAGTCTAGTAAGTCATACCATATTATTATTATTATTCCATCAGCACAGTGTGTGTGTGTGTGTGTGTGTGTGTGTGTGTGTGTGTGTGTGTGTGTGTGTGTGTGTGTGTGTGTGTGTGTGTCGTATCGTATTGTTACCCACCATATTCCGGCACTGATCCGTCGCCCCTCTTCAGGACGAGCCGCGCCCGTCGACCACCATTCTTGATGAGCTCGATGGCGCGCGCGTGCTTCATGTTCTTTGTGCTCTCACCGTTGATCTCCAAGATCTCGTCTCCCACCTGAGGAACGTCACCACGACAGACAACCAGGTAAATAAACAGTATATTTAGGGCTTGTTCTCCACTAAAGACATTCCTTAGTGGACTGAGTCAGGAAATAAAACAGCAAATAAAATCTCTCATTTAAATGCGCTACGTGTATGTGCACATGTGTATGTGCGCATGTGCTATGATGAAGGGCCAACACACTCTTAAAGGTAATGGGAGACGGGGCGGCTGGCGTAGCTGTCTGGGCACCTTGGCTGGTAATCCAGTCTGGCAGTGAGCCGCGGGTTCGACTCCTGAACCCGACGGCCTTTACTGCACGTCACCCACCTATCTCTCTCCCCATTTCCTGTCAACCTACTTTCCCTCTATCAATAAAAAGCCAAAAAAAAAAAACTACACTCTGATTAGTCTGATTAGTCTAATTACACACACACACACACACACACACACACACACACACACACACACACACACACACAGTTTAGAACGGTGGTTCTCAAAAATAGCAGATATGCAAGCTCACAGCACATCACTTCGTGCCACACTGCAAGCTTGTACATCTGCTAGTAGTACTAACCCTACTGGAAAACCTTTTTTTAAACACACCTTGTGCCCAAACCAAAGGACTGTTTAACCAGCTAAATCAGAGGGTAAAGAGATCATCTGATTGTCTAAAACATTTTTTGTTAACGAAGTCCACACCCACAACACCAGAGGGAGTGCAACGAACCATGTACAACCCAGATTCAGCACAAACAAGGGACTAAATTATTTTCGCTCCTATGCCACCAAAATGTGGAACTCCCTACCAACAGTCATTAAGACATGCAAATCCCTGGACTCCTTCAAAACCGCTCTCAAAGGGCTGCAATTCTAGGCTTATTATTAGAGGGTGGCTTATTATCCCACCCTCTGTGTCTTGTACATTGTACAGTTAATATAAAACCCCATTATTCAGGCACATTTCAGCCACCTTTTTTCCCCATTAGGCCCACTCCACGCAATGTCATCAAACAGCACCTATGGTAACGTCATGCTACAGGCCACAGGTTTCTTCGTTACACCTCCATGCTTTGCTCCTCTCTGCTGCCATCTTGTGGTGTGTGTGTGTGTGTGTGTGACTGTGTGTGTGTAATGTCTTATTTATTTAGTTATTCATACATTCATTCATTTAGCCGCTAGATTCTCGCACTCCTTCTAGTCTTATAAAAACAAGGAGTATGTGTGTGTGTGACATGATGGAGAGGCTCGTCAGTACCCTCATCTTGCCGTTCCGTACGGCCGCCCCGTCCTCGGCCAGCCTCAACACGTACAGGTCCATGCTGTACTCCCTGCCCCCCCGCAGGCTGAACCCGAAACCTTTACCGTCCCGCTCCAGATCCACCGAGTAGAAGTCACCGTCCTGGGGGGGAGGGGGAGGGAAGGAGGGAGAGAGAGAGAGAGAGAGAGAGAGAGAGAGAGAGAGAGAGAGAGAGAGAGAGAGAGAGAGAGAGAGAGATATAGATGCGGTTGAGCTTGGCACTACAGCTACAAAACTTGGGGGGGGGGGGGGGGGGGTTACTAAGAATAAACTGTGGTGGGATTTATAAGATCTAAGGATATCCACCGATGTATATCGGCCACAAAACTGTATCAGCCGATATTTGCCGTTATCGGTCAATATCGGTATCGGCAAATACAACTAAATAAACATATCGGTATTGGCTAAATTGTTATTTTAAACATCGTTATCAGTATCGGCTAATCATTTCCATATCGGTGCATCCCTAGATCAAATCTGTTCTTACCTGTGGGACTTGTGGCGGGGGAGGCGGGGGAGCCCCTTTGGATTTTGAGTTATTCCTATGAAAAAGAGACATTCATTTAAATACAATAAATACAATATTCATTATAAATACAGAGTATGCTGTATGCGGTGGACCAACCAGTGGACCAGTGGTCCGGGGACCACCAGTGGTCCGGGGACCACCAGTGGTCCGGGGACCACTAATAGATCTTTACCTCTTGAGAGTGTAAAATTAAACTCATTTTACACTCACAAGAGTTACATTATTGTTAAACATCTGCATTACTTAATTTGCAAGAAGTCTACACAATTAGAGAATGTTATCAACGTTTCCCTATGGTCAATACTTCAATACAGCATGGAATTGTGGACAGAATGCTTAAAACATCAAAAGGGATTCCCGCCCAAAATGGTTTAAGGTTATTGTAGCAGTCAATTTATATTGGGGGTCGGGAGGGGGCGGGGCGGGGGTCCCGAGACATTGCCAAAGCATTTCCGGGGGTCCCCGGCCAAAAACGTTGAGAACCCCTGGTCTAGTGGATAAGACTGAGGTAGCTGGACCCACCGTGACTCTGTCTGAGGTGTGTGCGTTGTGGTGATGGTGGCGATCTTCTCTGCGTTGGTCAGCAGAGATGCGTTGGACGACTCTGGAGAGAAACACATGTTATGAGTATAAGACACAAGTGTAGACTGGCTTTCCTGTTAAGATGAAATACTGGAGCTAAATAGACTGAATGAAGTAGCTGTTGGGTCTGGTAGATCATGATGGGGTCATGGACAGAAGGTCCGGGACAGCGAGGGGGTCCACCTAATCTTTGCGTGATAGGGACTTTATTTTAGTATTGTTTACACATCAACCACTTGAACCTCAGCATCCCTATAGCAAAATTGGTGTGTTTAAAAAAGGAAAAGAAAAAAGAAAGGAAAAACACAACGAAAACACAAAAACAGCGTAGTTGTCCTTTCTCGGCACGCAAAAATGTAAGAGCATGGCGCCGCGGGCATGAATGTGTTAGCGAGTATCATCCCCCACTGACCCTGGTCAACCTACGTATACTACAGTACCTGAATACCGTAGATATCGGCAAGAATGCTCGTATCTCTGTTTTGTTTTTTTGTAGCCTACATTAATGCCTTATTTTTACCGCGAAATACGTGAAAATGGCCGATCTACAAGCTCATAACGCGTGACGCGTTGAGATTGTAGATCTGCTATTTTCACTATTTTAAAAAAAACGAAACGTCTTTTCAAATGATAAAAGGGGAACGGTTTTGGACATACAAGGTTTCCATGATATGCCTGCTGCCCTCAGGCTGTAAAAGCATCGCTATAATTAATTCATGTCTCTCTCTCTCTGTGTCTCTCTCTCTGTCTCTCTCTCGCTCTCTCTCTCTCTCTCTCTTCGTTATTATGAAAGGCATGCCTCTACCCAGCGGTGTAAAGTAACTGTATCACCCCCTAAAAAGGGATGATATATATTTATTCATTAGGACAATATCACCAGTATCAGAGACACAGGTGTTTTGGTTAACCCACTTTTTCAAATTTGTGGGTGTTTTTTGGGCTTTATATCCCCACAAATATGTACTTTTGAACAATCAGGCTTTCTCATCATACAGGGGCTTTTATGGAAATTGCTCTCAGGAACAGCTCAACTGATTTGGTCGTATGCGTGATGTCATCAGTATCACCCTACTTTGTATAATTCCTCCTCCTCTTCAGTCTTCAGTTCCAAATTTGCATTTCCACTATGTTTACAATGTCCACCATTGTTGATTTTCCAAGCTGGCATGGAATTTAAACAAGCCTGGTTTTATCTAGCATCAGTATTATAATAACTCAAATATTAAATAATTTGCATATCAGTGCCCCCACCACCTCAGGACATTGTGGTACTGCAGCTAAAACTGCTTCAAAGTCCAGAAAGAAATGACAAGGACTAGTTATATCAGAGTGGTGATTGAGGCTCAAACCATTAGAAATACTTTGAGGGACATAGACAATATGATATTAAATATTAAAAACAGTTTTAAAATGAATGTTATTTCTTCTTTAAAATTTTGAATTTGAAGTTACAATGGGTTGTTATTGGAAGTGAGGGGGGAGGCGTGTCCGATGAAATTAATATCAAATCTCTAAATACCTAATCCAGCACCTTAAAAACGGTGCGTTGTGTTGCGAGGGGTTTAAGTGGTTAAAGTGCAAATGCAGAGTAATACAGCTAATGCATTTGTTTTGTATTACCATTTAATGCTAAACTGCCAGGATCCGCTGGTGGGCAGAACAAAACAAGTTGTGTGGGCGTGCGTGTGTGTGTGCGCGCGTGCGTGCGTGCGTGCGTGCGTGCGTGCGTGCGTGTATGTATCTTGGGGTGTTGTTCTCCTCTTAATTAAGCTGTGTCTCTGAGGAGGAACTATTTTCATACCCACTCCAACTTCCACCCGATAACAACCTAGAATTCAGGGGTTCCCTAGAAGCTTTTCCATGGACCCCCCCCACCACCACCACCACCACAACCACCACCACCACCACCACCACCACCACCACCACCACCACCACTGCCATAGCCTCTGGCAGCAGGCAGGCAGCCCCCCTACTGTGAAATGGCTTAGAAAAAATGCATGGCAAACAGTGTTAATGTTGCCAGCTATTTCTTTCTCCCCTTGTTTTAGCCATAGTCTTTAGAATAAAATTCCATTTAGTTGTAGTCAAGTCATCTGAGAAGTTTTAGACAAATTTCAGTCGCCTAAAGATCATACGATTTTAGTCGAATAAATCTATGGTTGATTATGTCGACAAAAGTGGAATGGGACAACCTGCATAGTGAGTACTTTCTACATTTGGGTGCTTTAACCCATTCTGGGCGGGAACCCCTTTTGGTGTTAGCATTATGTTATGCTTTAGCTATTGAAAAATAGCAGATCTACAAGCTCGTAGCGCGCCACCAAGTGGCGCGCTACGAGCTTGTAGGTCTGCTATTTTTGAAAAATCGAAGAACGACTGACATAGAAACATAGCTTTTTCAGAAAACTGTCAGGATGTAGAAGACATTTTTAGAATCTGATCTCAGGCCTAAATGGGTTAAGTACATTTTGACGCCAATACTTTTGTACTTTTACTCAAGAACATTTTGGAATTCCGGACTTTTTACTTTTAGTAAAGGAAGTAGTTCCACATTGACACATTTACTCAAGTAAAACATTTGGGTGCTTTTTTTCCCACCACCGTCACCACTTCTTTCCTTACCGTCTCCGGGGATGATGCGCAGTGCCACGGTGTTCCCGGCCTCCTTGATGAGGTTGACGATGTCCGAGTGGGACTTGTTGGTGATGGAGCAGCCGTTGACCGCCAGGATGCGGTCGCCCACCTTCAGCTTCCCGCAGCGGTCCGCCGGGCTGCCCTCGATGATGCGCCCTATTTTGTGGGGCATGGCCACACACGCGTTGCCGGCTTTTGTGTGTGTTGCAAAAAACAAGGCCATTTTGTGTGTGTGTGTGTGTGTGTGTGTGTGTGTGTGTGGTTTATACGTGTGAGAGGTCCCCATGTTCGTGTGATTGTATAAGGCGATTTGATGATTTGATTGGGTCGATTGATGATGCATTGATTTATTTTTTTTAGGAAAAGTGAAAGATATTGGGAGGAAATTGAAGAAGAGAGAAAAAGGGAAAGATAGAAAACAATAAGTCAATCATCCCAACAAGGCCACCGTAGATATTTTCACCCCCAGAGAAACCAGAAAAAAAATCTAAATAAAAAATGACCCCCGATCAGCATGCAAAACACATCTCCTGATCAACCTCATTGGTTGAAGGGATAATACAGCCATAAGGTCATTGGTTGAAGGGATAACACAGCCATAAGGTCATTGGTTGAAGGGATAACACAGCCATAACATCATTGGTTGAAGGGATAACACAACCATAACGTCATTGGTTGAAGGGATAACACAGCCATAAATTCATTGGTTGAAGGGATAACACAGCCATAAATTCATTGGTTGAAGGGATAACACAGTCATAAGGTCATTGGTTGAAGGGATAACACAGCCATAAAGTCATTGGTTGAAGGGATAACACAGTCATAAGGTCATTGGTTGAAGGGATAACACAGCCATACATTCATTGGTTGAAGGGATAACACAGCCATAAATTCATTGGTTGAAGGGATAACACAGCCATAAATTCATTGGTTGAAGGGATAACACAGCCACAAGGTCACTGGTTGAGGGATAACACAGCCATATGGTCATTGGTTGAAGGGATAACACAACCATAACGTCATTGGTTGAAGGGATAACACAACCATAAGGTCATTGGATACAAAACTCACAAACTGCAGATTTTGATTGTATTAGTTTTACTTTCGGTAAAAAACTAATGCACCAGACTTTTGGTTTAACAGTTTTACTTATTCATTTTTGAAAACGTGTGTTAATGAGTGTTTTATTTTACTTTTGGTAAAAAAAGTTAAAAAAAAATCAAAAAATAGGCCTCTACCAGAACGTTTTCGATATTGTACTGTTGTGGTATTGATACTTTCACTTAAGTAAAAAGAAGAGTACTTCTTCTACAACTGCCCCCCCCCCCTCTCTAATGCATTAATCGATCAGTGAATCACACACCACACCACTCTGGGACCTCCGTGGCTAACTCTCTGCCACACTGTCAATTTGATCCACACGTACGGCCCTCTGACGTGGTGTGTGTAATTGATGGTGTGTGTTAAGCTTTCCACCTATAACAGCATGAGACGATTTCAAGGTGACTTGATGTTATTCTCCATAGAGAAAAACTTCCGCGACCCAGTGGATGAACGAGTGACGTCAGGACTTCAGTACTATACGGTGAAGCATAAAGTCAGACATATTGCAGAAGCCATGGCAGTAAATCAATAAGGCGGTGTTAAGAGGATATCATGTCTGTCTCGTGGAAACCTCACATGTCCAAAAAGGAATTGCATTTTTATAGCGCTTGGTCAAAGTGCTCAAAGTGCTTTACAATGGTTCACTCATTCATAGATTGGGAGGTGAAGCGGCGAACAGTCGACGCCAGCGTCCTCACCCACATTCACACGCCAATGGTGGCAAGCTAACACTGACCAACTCATTGGAGGCATTGTAGGGTTCAGTGTCTTGCCCAAGGAAACTTTGACATGTGGACAGGAGGAGCCTGGATTCGAACCACCGACCCACGGATCACGGGGCGACCTGCTCTACCTGCTGAGCCACAGCCGCCCCTAAAACTGTTACTTTTCAGGATTCAAACAAAAACGGCAAATTTCTGCAAGCTCGAAATTTGTATGTTTGCCACATTTGATTATTTTGTGTGCCGCTGTAGTATGATCAAGTAGGGCACTAATTTACAAAAGTAAAAAACAAATAAGAGATAAGAGGTTTCGGTTCTGAGCCATCTCTACAGCCTAATAATATATAATATATATCCAGGTACAGTACAGCCTACAGTGTGAGTGACAGCGTTCAATAAGGTATCTGTATTGTTTACAGTACAGCTCTGAACACACACCAGGGACGTTCCTCCTCCTCCTCTGACTCATGCCCTTCATCTCTCTCTGTGACAGAGAGAGAAAGAGTGCATACACAGACACACATACACACTCCCACACAGACTCACGCACCTACACATTCAACTGCACACAAGTGTATAATTTCATTTTTGGTGTGTGCCAAAAAGAAATGGAAATGTTTGGATGTGCCTGGATTTGGATTACCTTTAATAATAATAATAATAATAATAATAATCCTATTTTTGTATGTATAATTTGTTATTCGTCATGCCTTATGTTTGATTACTTTGTTTAACTTACTACTTATTTATTATTTTGGGTGAGAACCTTGCATAAGCCCTTTATGGGTTTCTCACCTGCACTTACTTTCTGTCTATTAATTCTTCAGCCTAAAATCAGATCTGTGCCACATCCAGATTGGATTTGTTTATAGAACTATAGTGCAATGAAAAATACAGGCATTTAATTTTGTAGTTTCACTCTGAAACGGAAAGCTGTGTGTTTTTGAACCAATCAGAATGTCGCATCCCTCCAGGCTATGGGACGTTGCTCTGGTACACGCGCGACGCGTGCACGGACATGCAGATTGTTTGTTTACAAAGTCACAGAGGGACAGGCAGCAAAAGCTCATGGCTTAATTCCAACCTACAATGTTTTCAGATACATATTTTAGTGTGCTGATTAAGTTTCAAATGAGTATACACTGTCTGGATGTCATCTTGAATGGGATTAAAAACTGAGTAGTTCTGTAATCAGAAGCAGCTGTATTTGGAGGACGACACAACAATGGGAATAGAACAGGTGAATGAAAACAAGATTATTTTTTTCATGTGAGGCTCGACACGTCATCATGCATCATGATTTCGTTCAAAGGAAGTAATTAAAATTGGATTTTTATGGATTTTGATATAAAAATACACAGAGACCGGTTCCACCACTTTTGGTTCCACCTCAGTCAAATCTTAACTCTGGCATTCCACCTCACTCCTACTCCGGGCCACAAGTAAAAACAAATACTTGTACTTGAGTAAATGTAGTAAGTTCACACCACTGCCTGTATCACCTCACAGCTGCCTCTCTCTCCGACTTTAATAAAACAACACTGTATCTACGCCTCCCTGACAGCCATCCAATGGAAGCTGACATTCTGCTTGTCAATTTCACTCAACAAAACATCTGTTTATTCAATTTACATTCAGCGCTACGCAGCAAGCTATATATGCCACTGCTAATTTGATTTACAGTATAGGACAAATAAAGCCTACGCGACCACACAGACAAAACGGAAGCGTGGTGCATAGTCGTGGGAGGTGGGCACCTGCTGTAGTTTGAGAACAAAATACACAGTTTGAATTTGTACAAGGCAAACGAAGACCTCTATTATAGGTTGAAACATATTGGTGTTGTTTGCCTTGTAGAAAGCTGTCGCCTCCCTTTTTATTTATTTTTAGAATTAAGTGCTCGGATCCTCAGTTTTTCCCCCTTGTGTTTTTTCCCCACGTGTGATCCAGAAGCATCTTTGATAATGTCTAACTATATTTAACCACTGTACAGTCTGCGGTTGAGCTGAACATCTGGTTGCATTGCAACCAGATGGTTGCATTGCATTGTTCTTCTCTGTCATCTGATGTTTCTTTGCATTTTCGAGCGCTTTCAGTTGTACAGAAGACTGTTAGGAGGAGGAAGTGTTGATCATACTAATAGCGTCACACAAAAGCACCAAAAGTATAGCAGATCTAGAAGCACGAAACAATCTGCTACTTTTCTTTTCCATTTTTCGGAACAGGTATGTTTTTATGTTTTTTATATCGGAATCCTGAAGTACACATATGAAGTTTCCACCCGACAGAGACGATATGAAAGTTGAGAGAGCTCGATCTGTAATTGAGATTGATTATCAGTATATTTGTCTTTTTGCTCTTCTACTTACCGAAGGTGGTCCCGGCGTCCGGTCTGGAGACGGACGACACGATAACAAAGCCAAAGCCCTCGTTCTCCCCACGCTGGATCTCCACGTCATACGGCTGCAGCGAGGCGGGCACCACCGCACTGCCGCTGCCCCCACCTCCCCCGCTGCCGATGCCGCTGCACGGTGGGGAGTGATGAGAAGAGAAGAGTTTTTAACCACATTTTTTTTCCCCCAATTTAGTCGTTATTATGCCAATCGATTCCTTCCCACACACATTTCTGTGTTGTCACTTTCTGTTGTATCCTACTAGCCCCCACCGGGAGCACGTAGAAGAGCCTTCGTCCTACTACAACACTACCTGCTGACCAGTGGCGTGCACAGACATTTAGAGGGGCAGGTGCTCAAGTGAAAAAAGGGCACCTTGTGCAGCGAGTGGAACCGGCCGGTTGCCATAATAGTGTGAGATTTATAGATTTTGGGGCCTAAATAATATACTAGAAGCTTTTTAATCAATAATTGATCAATGTCACCATGGTCCACAGACTGTACAGTGTAAAAAAAAAAAAAACGTATTTCTTTTCTCAAAAGGGCACATTGCCAAAAGGGCAGGGGGTGCTCTAGCACCCCCTAGTGTCTATCTGTGCACGCCACTGCTGCTGACAGGTAGTCAGCCCCAGTTCGTAGCCATACGTACAGCTAGTGACTCCAGAGCCCGCCCCCCTGTAAAGACGCTAGGACAAAGCCGGTTGCACCGCGGTGGATTCAAACCCACAACCTCTGTGGAGGTGGGCAGGGACTTTACCAATGCGCCACTCACTCAACAGCAGACATACACGCGTAACCGCGTCTCATTCACAACGCGTTGTGAGCTTGTAGATCTGCTATTTCGATAGTATTTCCGGGGGGACAGAGTGGCATTCCGACGCACCGCCATTCCGACATCGTGGCTTCCGCGTGCGGTTAGAATGGCGGTGCGTCGGAATATCCAGCTAGCTTCCTGCATGCTAACGTACGCACCTGGTGGAGCCGCTGCCCGAGCTGACGGTGTTGAGTGAGTTTTGGCTGCCCTGCGGGGTCCGCTTGCCCTCCGTCAGGCTGGGGGCCTGCGTGCTGCTGTGGTGGGACGAGGCCGGGGACGGGGGTACGTCTCCCTCGCCTTTAGACCCTGAGGAGGAGGAGAGGGGATGGACACAGAGACACGTTAAATATAATAACGCACCGGTTCTCAATTCACAACGTGTTGTGCCCTAGAAAATTAGGATCACAAGTAAACCAAGAACCTAGCATCAGGCTAAACAACATACTTATTAAAATAATAGCTCTGTACTCTGTACATTGAAACTATAAGATACCACAATTTACAATTTAGGCATTTAGCAGACGTTCTTAATCCAGAGAGACTTACAGTAAGCCAGAACAACGCATGGCAATACATCAAATACATAAAAGAATTGTCATCAAGAATCATAAGGAAGCCACGGGTAGAATATCTTTACAATGAAACTACGAGTATACACTATATATTGCTATATGTCTACATAAAATGCTGTCTAAATTACATAAATTGAGCCTCTGCATACGCCTGTATGGTCGTCGAGGCTGGGGCAAGTGCTACGGCAAGTACCACTTAGACAATGAACCCGGCATCTGTCTAGATCTAAATAGCATTATAACCTGGGTGTTTTAATCAAAACATATCACTTACTCTACCTTTTAAATTAGTCGTTACTGTGCATTTACATTACGTCATGCAGTTGATAGTATAACCTGCTCTTGTCTTGTGGTTTGTGATTCCTATAACTAAAATAGCAGGCAATAGGCCATAGTAGGCTGTCTGTACATACCTAGTATAATACATATATATATTTTAGATCTATATGCATTATTTGGTGTCAGTAAGGTCTATTTATAGCTAGGGAGTGCAGTTATCTGCCCTCAGTGTCTCTGCTCTGTTCTCTATCTATAACTGTGTGTGTGACTGTGTGTGTGTGTGTGTGTGTGTATATATGTGCGTGCGTGCGTGCGTGCGTGCGTGTCTGTCGTTTCGTTCCTATGTTTTCTCCCCGCTCTCCCTTTTTCCTCAAATTTACAAATAATAGATTACCCAACTGTGTACTCTTTACACTTGAAAACCTGGCATGAAAGTTCTGTGTGCTTGCGTGTGTTGTGCCTGCTTACGTTTGTGCATTTGTGCGTGCGTGCGTGCGTCTGTTTGTGTGTGCATGTGCTTGTTGTGCATGCCTGCGCGCGCCTCCTCACCTGCGTATGCACTGGTCTTGCGTCTCACGGTCAGGTTGACGTGGCCCTGCTTGGCCGCCTGCTGCATCAGCTGCACCACCAGCTGGTGAGACTTGCCCACCACGGCTGTTCCGTCCACGCAGATCAGCTCGTCGCCCGAACGCAGGCGGCCATCCTCGTCCGCCGCGCCGTACTTCACGATGTGTCCGATGTAGATCTGGGGAGGAGAGCAATTTCATACAGTGTCAGCTTGTTTGACAACTTTTGGGGCTGTACCTGAAATTGGAGGTCTTTTCGGTGAAGGGGGACCCCGGTCAACGACGGCGACAGAACCAGACGATTCTCACGGTCCCACAAACCCGGTCGAAGCAAAAAGATGGTGATCAGGCGTTTTCGGTGGCTCCCAAAATAAACGGAAACGGCCTACTGTTTCCTGTTAGAACCGCCTGTTCTGTGGACACCTTAGCTGAGAGAGAGATGAAGACCTGTAGTGACTCAGAGGACCCCCCCGTTGAAGACCCGACTCTGCACGGTTTACCATCTCACGCAAGCCTCTGGTTTTATATCTTCTGTTCTTTCTGTTATATTGTACATTGTACACAGAGTGATTTTCTTTGTCTGCCCACCCCAATGATAAAAGGTAATCCGGACTCCCCGGGGCCTGCTGTGGGTGGCTCTGTTATTACTCCTACAATCTGAACCTGGCTAAAAAAAGGACAGTTGATAGATAGATAGACACCTTTATTGATCCCTCGGGGGGACAGTAGTCGCCCAGAGGCAGCACAGAGGTTAGAGTTACAGAGTTATAGGTAACAAGGTAAAGTGTAAGGAAGGAAAGTAGTGTCATATAGAGAAACACAAGGCAAGACAAAGACAACGAGAAGAGCCGTGAAAACATCATGGATCTTAATGTAAACGGTATCCCTCCGAGGTGGAGGGATATATATATATATATATATATACGTACCGGCTCTCCAGGCTCATTTCCTCCCAGGATGCGGAAGCCGAAGCCTGTATCCTTCCGCCATAGAAAGATGTCTTGCTCCTGACAGTCAGGCACTGCAAGGAAGGAAGAACGATAGAGAACATTTTAGTATCTCAGTGAAGATGAACTATTACAGCAAGTAATCAAACTATACGAGATATATAGATATATATATATATATATATATATATATATGTTTAGGTGGGATTTAGAGGTCTCAATAGAGGGGGCCAGTTTGACATTGGGGGGAGCACGTTCCATAATGTGGGGGCTATGACGGAAAAGGCTCGGTCTTTCAGAGGGTCTTCTTTTTGACCCTAAAGTTAAGCTGGCCTGCAGTCCGCAGTGACCTTGGGGGATTATACACCTCAATAAGATCCCACAGATACTGAGGTGCCAAACCATTCAGTGATTTAAAAACAAACGATAACATTTTAAAGTCAATTCTGAAAGTAAATGTACTTAAGTTACATTACACCACTGCTATTTTCTCTGCGCGACACAGCTAGGGCACGGCAACCCAAGCATAAATCAGGCGTTTTAAGCATGTTAATCCCTGGGCCTCCTGTGAGCTAGCATGCTGTAACCAGAGGCTGGAGCAGCATGCATCTCCTCCAGGGGGTTATACTGTATATCAGACGCATACTGTGGAGCGCGCGCGTGTGTGCGTATGTACGCACATACACCAATCAGACGAGGAGCATAAAGCAGCCCTCGCCGGGGCCCATGCAGTTAATATTTAATCAGCAGCAGACCTAGATTCAAGATTTAACTAGCAGCACCGCAGCGAACAACGCACGCTGGTGCGGCGTCGTTATGCCAGGGTCTGTGAGAGAAATGAGCAGCAAACCAGGTCTACGGAAACAAAGCCCAAAAGAAGAGACTATATATATATATATATATATATATATATATATATATATATATATATATATATATATATATATATATATATATATATATATATAGAGAGAGAGAGAGAGAGAGAGAGAGAGAGAGAGAGAGAGAGAGAGAGAGAGAGAGAGAGAGAGAGAGAGAGAGAGAGAGAGAAAGATAGAGAGAGAGCGAAAGAGAGAGAGGGGGAGAGAGAGAGGGAGAGAGTTTTTTTTCTTCTTTTTTCTTTCAAGACCAACAGAATATTTGGTTCTATGAACACCAAATATCAGCAAATATAAACAAATACCAAAATATCTCAAAAGACATTTTAATTCAAGTGTCCATGGGGGGAGTAATCGATGGGAAATAACTCGTTTTGGGTGTGATCTACATTTGTATCTCACAGAGTCTGCTTCTTATGTCAGCGCTCAGCCAAGATGGTCACCTCCTCAACGAAATGCTCTGTAACATGATATGCACCAGATATAACTTTCATCAGCATCTTTCACACCTAACCAGTGCCACATGAACCCTCAGTCTAGGGTCTTTATTCTGGGCTGACATTCAGCAAAAACAGGTAGTAGGGGTAGGAAGGGGTCCTGGACCCCCCTATTGATGGTAGTTTTGTTTTTGACAGCAAATGTTGATTTCGTTTTAGTCATAGTCTTTTGGATACGTTTCTAGTTTTAGCATTGATTTGGTCGCAATGCCTGATTACACACTTGGTTGCTTGCTGAAAACTACAAGCTCACAACACGTCGCAGCTTGTAGCTCTGCTATTTTCAGAAAAATTTGTTTTCATAGTTTTAAGCCCAAACCACACCAATGGGTCACCATGCAACTCCTTGCAACCAAACGGTTGCGAGTAGATGCATGTAGTTGCAAGCAACCATTGGATTGAACCAATTAAATCACTTGGGGCGACTTGCATCGACATGCGCCACAATGCGCCGACGCGACATATCACACCACTGGGACGAACGCTAAAAAAATGTTTTGTTGCATCTCGACCCATTGGTGTGGTTTATTGGGCTTTAGTCGACCAAATCAACACTGTTCAACACACACACAGCACAGCGAAGGAGAGAGCCCCTTGGGTCGGTGGGTTCCAGTACTCACGTCTGCTCTCGTACATGCTCCGGGACTGGGCCCAGATCTTGAAGGGGTCGGGCTTCTTGCCCAGGGTGAGCGTGCCGTCCATCGCGGGCGGGGGTCCTCCTCCTCCTCCGTCCTGGCTGCAGGGGGGCGGCGGCAGGCCGGGCAGGGGCTGGGTGGGCGCGGCGGGCACCGCCACGCCCCCCGGGCCCCCCTCGCCGCTGGGCATGGCGGAGGCGGGCACCGCAGCGTGATGGTGGTGGTGCCCGGGGGAGTCGGTGTGGGCGCTGCGGTGGCTGCACACGCTGTGCTGGGAGCTGTTCTGGCTGTCCCGTCTCTCCAACTGCTGCTGGGGCGGGGGAGAGAGACATAGAGACGTTATGAGAGAGGGGGGGGAGAGAATGAGAGAGAGAGAGATAGAGATACACACAGACAGACAGACAGACGGTGCAGCAACACATTTTGACAATAAGGACCCATCACAGCCAGGGGACAGACAGACCCCTTTTCTACCAGGGTTGAACCGGCCCGGTTCTTAGTCCATGAGCCAGAGTCCCAAAATTGGAACGTTAATTACGAATTGAGTGGGCAAAACCATGCCTATATTAAATTGTTTATAGGATCAATATAAGTAAATGAATCCACTCTTCCACAGGAGTAGCTTTTTCAGATTTATCAACATTTTGTTATTTTCACCTACAGTATAAGTGAATAGGTAAAAATGTAATCAATAGTTATCACCATGAAACTTCCCCAGTTGATTATTTAAACGAAGACAATGATTTATTGTATGCAATACATTTAAATATGCAATTTAGGAAAATAAAGGAAAAAATGCAAAAAATTGATTTTTTTTAAAAAGCTACTATACTGTGGAAGGGATATCATGATAAATTGCTTATATTGACCCTAGGAGCCATATATCTTATAGATATATATATATGTTTTTTTGGATGGGCACTCCACGTCGCTATTTTGAAAGAATACAAGGGCACCCTACTGTATGTGTTTTAATATAGGTATGGAGAGAGAGAGAGAGAGAGAGAGAGGGGTGAGTCACAGTGATAAAAAGGTACAGATACAGGACAATGGAGGAGGCACAGAGATCTCTCCAAGGTCATCTTTCACACGCACGCACGTGTGTGGCCGCATCACGAACACAGACTTTTGTATGGTATTTCTATGGCTCTCAGAGAGAGAGAGACAGATTCGAAATGCGAGGCGTTCAATGGAAGAAGACAGCATGCCAGGCTGTTGCTCTTTGTGTGTGCGTGTTGGCGTACACACTGTGTGTATGCACGTTGATGTGCACACCGTGTGTGTGTGCGCGCGTTGTGTGTGTGTTGGCGTGCGCAATGTGTGCACGTGGAGAGCAGAGGAAAGGAATGGGAGCCATGAAGCGGATGTTAGGTAGGTTGTCTCCTCATGAACCCACACAGCACATTGCTTTAAAAATGCTAACTCTTTTACACTGTTTTACAGCTGAATCAACTTAGGGTTGAGTTCATCTCTCAAGAACACATTCAGAGCTCGTTTGAGTTTGTTGTCAGTAGGAATGTAATCAAAGACACACCAGCGGAAGAGGAGGGCTGAGGGCGGACCCATAGACATAGAAAGGTAGATGCATCCTTCGGCTCTGGGGCGTCTGTATCTCCATAGACATAGAAAGGTAGACGCCTCCTTCGGCTCTGGGGCGTCTGTATCTCCATAGACATAGAAAGGTAGATGCATCCTTCGGCTCTGGGGCGTCTGTATCTCCATAGACATAGAAAGGTAGACGCCTCCTTCGGCTCTGGGGCGTCTGTATCTCCATAGACATAGAAAGGTAGATGCATCCTTCGGCTCTGGGGCGTCTGTATCTCCATAGACATAGAAAGGTAGACGCCTCCTTCGGCTCTGGGGCGTCTGCATCTCCATAGACATAGAAAGGTAGACGCCTCCTTCGGCTCTGGGGCGTCTGCATCTCCATAGACATAGAAAGGTAGACGCCTCCTTCGGCTCTGGGGCGTCTGTATCTCCATAGACATAGAAAGGTAGACGCCTCCTTCGGCTCTGGGGCGTCTGTATCTCCATAGACATAGAAAGGTAGACGCCTCCTTCGGCTCTGGGGCGTCTGTATCTCCATAGACATAGAAAGGTAGATGCATCCTTCGGCTCTGGGGCGTCTGTATCTCCATAGACATAGAAAGGTAGACGCCTCCTTCGGCTCTGGGGCGTCTATCTCCATAGACATAGAAAGGTAGACGCCTCCTTCGGCTCTGGGGCGTCTGTATCTCCATAGACATAGAAAGGTAGACGCCTCCTTCGGCTCTGGGGCGTCTGTATCTCCATAGACATAGAAAGGTAGACGCCTCCTTCGGGCTCTGGGGCGTCTGTATCTCCATAGACATAGAAAGGTAGATGCATCCTTCGGCTCTGGGGCGTCTGTATCTCCATAGACATAGAAAGGTAGATGCATCCTTCGGCTCTGGGGCGTCTGTATCTCCATAAACATAGAAAGGTAGATGCATCCTTCGGCTCTGGGGCGTCTGTATCTCCATAGACATAGAAAGGTAGATGCATCCTTCGGCTCTAGGGCGTCTGTATCTCCATAGACATAGAAAGGTAGATGCATCCTTCGGCTCTGGGGCGTCTGTATCTCCATATAGACATAGAAAGGTAGATGCATCCTTCGGCTCTGGGGCGTCTGTATCTCCATAGACATAGAAAGGTAGATGCATCCTTCGGCTCTGGGGCGTCTGTATCTCCATAGACATAGAAAGGTAGACGCCTCCTTCGGCTCTGGGGCGTCTGTATCTCCATAGACATAGAAAGGTAGACGCCTCCTTCGGCTCTGGGGCGTCTGTATCTCCATAGACATAGAAAGGTAGACGCCTCCTTCGGCTCCGGGGCGTCTGCATCTCCATAGACATAGAAAGGTAGATGCATCCTTCGGCTCTGGGGCGTCTGTATCTCCATAGACATAGAAAGGTAGACGCCTCCTTCGGCTCTGGGGCGTCTGTATCTCCATAGACATAGAAAGGTAGACGCCTCCTTCGGCTCTGGGGCGTCTGTATCTCCATAGCCATAGAAAGGTAGACGCCTCCTTCGGCTCTGGGGCGTCTGTATCTCCATAGACATAGAAAGGTAGACGCCTCCTTCGGGCTCTGGGGCGTCTGTATCTCCATAGACATAGAAAGGTAGATGCATCCTTAGGCTCTGGGGCGTCTGTATCTCCATAGCCATAGAAAGGTAGACGCATCCTTCGGCTCTGGGGCGTCTGTATCTCCATAGACATAGAAAGGTAGATGCCTCCTTCGGCTCTGGGGCGTCTGTATCTCCATATAGACATAGAAAGGTAGATGCCTCCTTCGGCTCTGGGGCGTCTGTATCTCCATATAGACATAGAAAGGTAGATGCATCCTTCGGCTCTGGGGCGTCTGTATCTCCATATAGACATAGAAAGGTAGATGCATCCTTCGGCTCTGGGGCGTCTATATCTCCATAGACATAGAAAGGTAGACGCCTCCTTCGGCTCTGGGGCGTCTGTATCTCCATAGACATAGAAAGGTAGACGCCTCCTTCGGCTCTGGGGTGTCTGTATCTCCATAGACATAGAAAGGTAGACGCCTCCTTCGGCTCTGGGGCGTCTGTATCTCCATAGCCATAGAAAGGTAGACGCATCCTTCGGCTCTGGGGCGTCTGTATCTCCATAGACATAGAAAGGTAGACGCCTCCTTCGGCTCTGGGGCGTCTGTATCTCCATAGACATAGAAAGGTAGACGCCTCCTTCGGCTCTGGGGCGTCTGTATCTCCATAGACATAGAAAGGTAGATGCATCCTTCGGCTCTGGGGCGTCTGTATCTCCATAGACATAGAAAGGTAGACGCCTCCTTCGGCTCTGGGGCGTCTGTATCTCCATATAGACATAGAAAGGTAGATGCATCCTTCGGCTCTGGGGCGTCTGTATCTCCATATAGACATAGAAAGGTAGATGCATCCTTCGGCTCTGGGGCGTCTATATCTCCATAGACATAGAAAGGTAGACGCCTCCTTCAGCTCTGGGGTGTCTGTATCTCCATAGACATAGAAAGGTAGACGCCTCCTTCGGCTCTGGGGCGGCTGTATCTCCATATAGACATAGCAAGGTAGATGCAGCCTTCGGCTCTGGGGCGTCTGTAACTCCATAGACATAGAAAGGTAGATGCATCCTTCGGATCTGGGGCGTCTGTATCTCCATATAGACATAGAAAGGTAGATGCATCCTTCGGCTCTAGGGCGTCTGTATCTCCATAGACATAGAAAGGTAGATGCATCCTTCGGCTCTGGGGCGTCTGTATCTCCATAGACATAGAAAGGTAGATGCATCCTTCGGCTCTGGGGCGTCTGTATCTCCATAGACATAGAAAGGTAGATGCATCCTTCGGGCTCTGGGGCGTCTGTATCTCCATAGACATAGAAAGGTAGATGCATCCTTAGGCTCTGGGGCGTCTGTATCTCCATAGACATAGAAAGGTAGATGCATCCTTAGGCTCTGGGGCGTCTGTATCTCCATAGCCATAGAAAGGTAGACGCATCCTTCGGCTCTGGGGCGTCTGTATCTCCATAGACATAGAAAGGTAGATGCCTCCTTCGGCTCTGGGGCGTCTGTATCTCCATATAGACATAGAAAGGTAGATGCCTCCTTCGGCTCTGGGGCGTCTGTATCTCCATATAGACATAGAAAGGTAGATGCATCCTTCGGCTCTGGGGCGTCTGTATCTCCATATAGACATAGAAAGGTAGATGCATCCTTCGGCTCTGGGGCGTCTATATCTCCATAGACATAGAAAGGTAGACGCCTCCTTCGGCTCTGGGGCGTCTGTATCTCCATAGACATAGAAAGGTAGACGCCTCCTTCGGCTCTGGGGTGTCTGTATCTCCATAGACATAGAAAGGTAGACGCCTCCTTCGGCTCTGGGGCGTCTGTATCTCCATAGCCATAGAAAGGTAGACGCATCCTTCGGCTCTGGGGCGTCTGTATCTCCATAGACATAGAAAGGTAGACGCCTCCTTCGGCTCTGGGGCGTCTGTATCTCCATAGACATAGAAAGGTAGATGCATCCTTCGGCTCTGGGGCGTCTGTATCTCCATAGACATAGAAAGGTAGACGCCTCCTTCGGCTCTGGGGCGTCTGTATCTCCATATAGACATAGAAAGGTAGATGCATCCTTCGGCTCTGGGGCGTCTGTATCTCCATATAGACATAGAAAGGTAGATGCATCCTTCGGCTCTGGGGCGTCTATATCTCCATAGACATAGAAAGGTAGACGCCTCCTTCAGCTCTGGGGTGTCTGTATCTCCATAGACATAGAAAGGTAGACGCCTCCTTCGGCTCTGGGGCGGCTGTATCTCCATATAGACATAGCAAGGTAGATGCAGCCTTCGGCTCTGGGGCGTCTGTAACTCCATAGACATAGAAAGGTAGATGCATCCTTCGGATCTGGGGCGTCTGTATCTCCATATAGACATAGAAAGGTAGATGCATCCTTCGGCTCTAGGGCGTCTGTATCTCCATAGACATAGAAAGGTAGATGCATCCTTCGGCTCTGGGGCGTCTGTATCTCCATAGACATAGAAAGGTAGATGCATCCTTCGGCTCTGGGGCGTCTGTATCTCCATAGACATAGAAAGGTAGATGCATCCTTCGGCTCTGGGGCGTCTGTATCTCCATAGACATAGAAAGGTAGATGCATCCTTCGGCTCTGGGGCGTCTGTATCTCCATAGACATAGAAAGGTAGATGCATCCTTCGGCTCTGGGGCGTCTGTATCTCCATAGACATAGAAAGGTAGATGCATCCTTCGGCTCTGGGGCGTCTGTATCTCCATAGACATAGAAAGGTAGATGCATCCTTCGGCTCTGGGGCGTCTATATCTCCATAGACATAGAAAAGTATAGACGCCTCAGAAGGAGGAGAGGACACTGGAGCAGCATGGACATTTGAAGCCTTTTATTAGGTGCTAGTATACAAAAACGACGTTAGGACCTAAGCGGTCCTTAGAGTCATAAGGGACTTATGAGGGACTCATATGATTTTATGACTCTGATGAGGGACTCATCAGAGTCATACAGGACTTATGACTCTGATGAAGACCGCTTAGGTCGGAACGTTAGTCGTTTTTGTATACTAGCACCTAATAAAAGGCTTAAAATGTCCGTGCTGCTCCAGTGTCTTCTCCTACTTCTGCAACATAATGTCCTTGTTCCTGTGACGCACCGGACCAGCCGTTCCAGGCTTGAGGCGCGTTGGTAGACTCCCTTTGTTAGTATAGATACCTCCTTTGGCTCTGAGGCGTCTGAATTTCACAGTGAGGGTAAGCATACGTCGCAGAGCGGACGTTGGATATAGGCCAGTCAGATGCAATGTAAACGTTGGTTTTCTCATGTCAATAAAGCTCCTTTGAATTTAATTAATAAGTCTCTCGATGGGTGCTACACCAGAATGCTGCGTGCAGCACTCAACATCAGTAAGAGCACACATGTTGCCAACACAAATCTGTATGATGGAATGCCAAGGGTGAGCCAGAAAATAGCAGCGAGGAGAATGAGACTAGCAGGACACTGCCAAAGACACCAAGAGCTGCCAGCCAGCAAACTAGTGCTGTGGGAACCAACACACGGGCACCAGTCACGAGGACGTCCCACACTAACATACGTGGAAGTACTCAAGAACGACGCAGGAGTGCAAAGCACCAACGAACTGGCCAGATGTATGGAGAACCGGGATGACTGGAAGCAACAATGGAGGGCTCGTCAGAGGACGACCTAGAGAATAAGTCCTGGAAAAGACGCGATGTGATTGGCCAGTAGTCACTTGAGCAGCGTGCCTTCCGCACGTCCGCCCTCCGGACGCAATACAGGCCGCTCCCTGCAGCAGTGAATGTGGCATCGAAGGTTTTTATATCTATGGGTGGAACAAACGGGCCAAAGGGTGCCGGTTTTCCCCCTTTTTTTGGCCGGTAGCTTCACAGATTGGCATCAAGTTAAATTGGCAGTCAGGATAATATGGTCTAGTATTAAATATCGTTTTGTGCTGATATTTATACTTGGATGTGAATCACTCCACATGCCTATAAATAGCCCATTTGCAAGCTCACTAACCCTATATTCAGATATTAATCATAGAGTGCGTCCCCAGTCAGAGTGCACATTTATCAGCTTCAGTTTTTTATAGTGTTCCAGTTCCTGTTTTAAAGAGCAGGAGACACAGGGAGACCCCTGTTACTGAACACAAACGTTATATAGCAGTGATTACTATCACAATATAGAGATATTTAACACTGTTACTGAACAAACACTCTACTGCTCTAAACTGATATGCCTTTCCACAACCATTAGCTGCAGTTTCCAGCCCTTTTCACGAGTGTTAAATTGAACATTACATTACAGCCACTTTACTGTTGTCTAAATCAACGCCATCGCCACATTTCATCCGGCTATGATAACGCACACATTATTATAGTCATAAAGGAACGTTGCCTTATTGCTGCTTTGATCTGGATTTACATTCAACGAAACTGAAAGGTTAAAAATATCCCGGCATAAAATATTAATGAGGAGAAAACTGTCAGGCCCCCGAGATGGCTTTCTCATCTGTTCCATTGGTAGGCTTAACGAGGTGGGACAGAGGGAGCCCAACCTCTTACAAGTATTCATATTGTCGACTAAAAATAAAAACCTCCCCATGGATACAGGAGAATGGAATACTAAGACAAAATAGAGTGGCACAAAGAGAAAAAGATTATATTCAAGGAGCAGTGTTAATTTCATCAACTACATCTATGACAAAAAATGTCCGTCGACTACCTTTTTTCACTGACAAAAACAAAATAAAATCGAAGCTATGATTGATGAATAAACGTAAGCCCAAACACCAATGCCATGCAACTTCTTGCAACCAAACGGTTGCGAGTAGACACATGTAGTTGCAAGCAACCATGGAATTGAACCAACTGAATCACTTGGGGCGACTTGCGTTGTCATGCACCACCATGCGCCGACGTGCAACAGGGCATATCACCGCTGGGACGAACGCTGAAACCCTTTGGTGTGGTTTGGGCTTAAGACTAAATATATTGACAATTCCGTTAGATAAGAAGAAGACAATGTAGAAATGTTAAGCCAAAACCACACCGATGGGTCGCCATGCAACTCCTTGCAACCAAATGGTTGCGAGTAGATGCATGTTGTATAGAAGACACATGTAGCTGCAAGCAACCATTGAATTGAATAAATGTAATTACTTGCGTCGACTTGGGTCGACGTGCAACAGGACATATCACACAGCTGGGACAAATGCTAAAACCGCTTTGTTGCGTCTCGACCCATTGGTGGGGTTTGAGCTTTAGGGAGGGACTACTAGTGGATAATTCATTGTATGTTTGGGTTGCTCAGCTGTTTCACTCTGAAAATAGACGATATTAGAAGGTAGACGGTAGATCTGCTATTATCAGCATGCAACCAAATGTGAAATCAGCCATTATGACACTATCAAGGCATCACAAAAATATTTGTTTGCGGACAAAATCAATAGTAGCATTAGTGGTCCATGATAAATATTCTTTAGTCAACGAAAATGATACGTAGCTTGCGGAGTTAGTTAAGTCAGATATACTCGAGGGGTTAATACACTGCATTACTATGTGGGTGTATACAGTGTTTGCAAGACCCACATACGCTGATGTGGGAGTCAGCTGACCAATTGGGCGGGGTATTTAAGATCACCTTCCTGCCTTCTTTCTGTTGTTATGCACGGTTTGCTCCCACTGCCACCCCAGCACCACCAGTTTAATCTAATTCTGACTGAACTAGATTAAAACAAAAACTTTTCAGGTGACTACAATATGACTACAACGAAAAGAATAAAATATGACAAAAATTAAATCAAACTTTGTGGTCAGAATTAACACTGCAACCGAAGCCCCATTTTTTTAAGCTTAAGCAGATACAGGTTATGGGAATGACCCATGCTGACCTTGGGAGTGTGCCTGTGGGTGTGTGGTTTGGGGGGGGGGGGGGGGGTAGGGGGGGTTGGCTCTCCTACAGGCTGACCGTAACTCAACGCTCGCCACGGCGCTCCCTGGCAGCTCGCCAGCCCCGTATCGATTTCCCATCAGATGGATATGAGTTGTAAAAAAAAAAAACAGGCGCCGGTCGCTCTCTTTAAACGCCTGAATAATTGTTCTGTGACACCTGAGAAAGTGCCGCTGCTTGCACTGTTGACCCCTTATCCAGGCCCTGGTTTACCCTAAAGGCTCATTCATACTCCGGTTTTACAAGAGTAGCAACTCACCTTTTAGGTGGAAACCTTATCACCTAACCGGTGATAACGAGTCATGGCCATCATGTCCTTAAAGTTATACTGTGTAACTTTTTCAATAAAACAAATGTTCAATTTGATAAATGTATTGACTGGCAAAAGTTTTACAACAGCCACTCGCAGAAGCTCCCTTTGAACTTCAAAACTGGTTAGAATCTGCAGATCTGTGTGACCCCCCCCCCCCCCCCCCCACACCTCTGACAGCTACCAAAGTGATTAACAAGCACAGAACGCGTTTGACACAACTACTTTGAAGTTCAAAGGGATCAATTAAGTGCACCTGGGAGCAGCAGGAATTAACTAAAGACCTGCAGTTATGGCAGTGAGCATTGACCTCCCTCTGGTTCAGATGTGCATCCTGCAAAACCAAGGGGATGGACCGCCCACCCAACTTCTATAGACCAATCAGTGAGCGGCGTGATAGCCCAGAGTGAAAGGAAGATGTCGGTCAGTAAAAGAGAGAGATGTGTCAGGGTGAGTTGCTACCTATGGTTGCTACTCACCACGTTGAGTGACGCAATGTTTTCTAACTTTAGAAAACTACACCGCGGTGAGTTGCTACTCACCGTCACCGCGGTGAAAAAAAAGAACATTTTTTGCAACTGAATGGCAGTAAAATTGTTTTGAGAAAAGGATAAAATCCTGTATTTTAGAAAAGGTTACTTTTAGCATGCCACTTGCATGTGATTTATTTAATGTAATGTTGTGCTAATTAGTATGTAGTCTTTTAAGTGTTTTCTATTATATTTTGTCCAAGACCAAGGACTGTACGGAAACCAGCCTCTGAACTCTGTCTTGTTTTTATCCTCGACTTCTGTATAATCAAGCTCATGTCATGTTTTTCCTTTGAAACCTAAACTCAAATAAATCAAATCAAATGAAATCCTATGTTTGGTCTCCCCCCACTGTCCGTGGGTCGAAACACAGTGATTCACCACTTATGGCTCTCTCTCTCCTCCTCTTCCTCTCCCACCCACCCACCAGCTGCCCCCCCTACACCGTTCATTTCAGATCGCCCTGTCCTGTAAAGACCCCAGCAGCCCCCCCCCCCCTAACACCCCCCACCATCCCCACCCCACCTCCAGCTGTCCTCCATCACTCGGGAGAGGATGACGCCATCGCCACAGACCGTGGAGGAGAGGAGAGGAGAGGAGAGGAGAGGGGGTCTGGGGGGGCAGCAGCGGCGGCGACAGCAAACGTTTTGAGTAAAAACTAAAAACACGTGAAACGGAGGAGAGAGAGAGCGTTGAAGTCAGAGGATGAGGAAGGAAAGGAAGGGAGAGATTTATGGACGAACAGGAGAGTCTTAAAGTAGTTTCTTTTCTGTTATGTGGGGGAGAAGGAAGCACGCACGCACGCACGCACGCACCCCCCCCCCCCCCCCCCCCCTCGGTGTCATTTCATCCACGTGTATAACTCAAGAGGTGTGTGCAAATGTCCATTTGAGGACTGGACAGACAGTTAGTTGTTGTATTACACACAGTATTTCTCGGTACTCACCACCAGCTTGGGACTCCTCTTGGCCGGCACCACTCCTGCAAAGCAGCGGCAGAGAGACAGAGAAAGCATTAATGACCGGTCCGTAGTTTAGAGGCTCGTCAGAGACAGAGAGAGCATTAATGACCGGTCCGTAGTTTAGAGACTCGTCAGAGACAGAGAGAGCATTAATGACCGGTCCGTAGTTTAGAGACTCGTCAGAGGCAGAGAGAGCATTAATGACCGGTCCGTAGTTTAGAGACTCGTCAGAGACAGAGAGAGCATTAATGACCGGTCCGTAGTTTAGAGGCTCGTCAGAGACAGAGAGAGCATTAATGACCGGTCCGTAGTTTAGAGACTCGTCAGCGACAGAGAGAGCATTAATGACCGGTCCGTAGTTTAGAGGCTCGTCAGAGACAGAGAGAGCATATGCCCAGTGGTATAGTTTCCCCTTGTTCCACCCCGTGCATCCTCTTCATCCGAGATGAAGAGAGAGCATATGCCCAGTGGTATAGTTTCCCCTTGTTCCACCCCGTGCATCCTCTTCATCCGAGATGAAGAGAGAGCATATGCCCAGTGGTATAGTTTCCCCTTGTTCCACCCCGTGCGTCCTCTTCATCCGAGCAAAAAAATAAAAGAATAAAAACCCAAACAACAAAAACTCCACCGGGACGAACCAACCAACGCTTCTTCTTTGGACGCTCTCCTTTCAGAAGCAGCGAGCAGCAGCAGCGAGAAAGCGAGCCGGCGAACCAGCCTTCCTTCCAACAGCTGGCTCCCCAGGCTTTCCTCCCACCCTCTCACTCACTCTCCTCTCCTCTCAGCAACACCACCGCTGCGCTAGGGGGCTGCCTATGTGATGAGGTCCTACCCCCCCCCCCTGCTCTCCTCTCCACTCCTCTCTTGTCTCTCCGTGCGCTGCACCGATATCAGGGCGATGAGCCACACGTCATCGGTCTGCCTCAGAGACACACACCGACTGCTATAGCGACAGTAGCACCTCCACAGGTTTCACCACAACCCTCTCTCTGTCTCTCCGTTTCCGCCCACCCACCAGCCCACCGCCTCCCTCTCCCTCTCCCTCTCTCGCCGTGCGCCAGCCGTCACACACAAGAAGCAGGCAGCGCTCCGTCCTCACTCAGGTAAGAAGAATCCAAGATGTTATATCCGTATGTACGGAGGGATGGACAAACGGCACCAGCCAGCACGGACAGGTTATGAGAGTCATTATTATCAAAAAGGCGAGTCTATGTATGAGCATCCCAGCCTTGCCTGCACGGTGCACGCCCTCCTGCCAGGCCCCCCAAAAATCTCTCTCTCTCTCTGCCTCTACTTAAAGCCTCACACGTTGCAAACTAGGATCTTCTCTCTATCTCCCTGTTTTTGTGCCCTCCCCCTCTTTCTCCTGAATGCACTAGCGACTTGCTTATAGACACCCAACCACCCCCTCATTCTCTCTCTCTCTCTCTCTCTCTCTTTTCCTCAAAGGCAGGCAGGCGCACACACACACACACACACACACGCACGCGCGCACACACACACACACACACACACACACACACACACACACACACACACACACACACATCACGCACGGATCACGCACAGAGATTCACCCCTGAAGATCAACGTACGTACACCACCTCCTCCATGAAATAGTAATGCTGAAGTGTGGTTGTTGTCGCGAGGCGAGCATTCAGAGAAAACAGGCGTGTGGAAGATAACTTGCACGGTCGCCAGATTTTTAAACCGCAGTTATTTCACACAATTCCACAACGTTCATAAAATAATTAAACTATATCACACCTGAACTGTATGAAATGCGACTTTGATATTCCCTGTATTCGCCTGTGATTTTCAACACTTTTTCTTCTTTTATTTCCAGTTCAAGGACCGTAACATTTTGATATGCATTAAGGCCACGGCGTACCTTTCATCTCTGGGATCCAGACCTACGTCGTTATTTAAAAGAGCCTCTTCACCCATTTTGCAACCAGATCTTATTTTGATGATATTTAGGACACAATAAACTCTTTCCTGGGGTTTTTGTGTGTGTAATATGTGTTTTAGATATAGTTGTGACGCCATGTTCAGGACCAAAATGTGTGACCAAAATCTGTCATGAAAATGTGGTCTCACCTTCCTTCCTTCCTGGACTACATGTTGTCTAACTTGTCTCAGTAAGACAGCCCACATCCCAACCACAAGTGCACCAAAGCATTATGGTCATTGTAGGAATTCAACAATCCAGTCAAATCCTAGTCAAACACAGACTTTTTCTGGCAATAAATGCACATTTCAAATTGTGCTACTGTTAACTACTACAAATACTATTATCATTGACTGATTGCAGTTTCTTTCAGCAGTAAAGGAATAGTTCACCAAAAAACAAATCTCAATTAAAAGTGACTGCTTGTCTTTAGAGAATCTCGCCACAACATCGCTACTGGTCCTCTGGGTGTTTTTTGGCACAGCTGGCTTTTCAAGCCACCTGTAAAAGAAAATCACACCCGTGTGAAGTGAGTGGTGCAATTCTGTGTGGGGGGTCCCCGGAAGTTCCAGAACCACAGGAACACGCCCAGGGGGCCGGGCCAGTTCCGGTGAGCCACCCTGCGTCCGTGTGTGTGTGTGTGTGTGTGTTAGGCTGCGCAACAGTGACACTTGGTTGTGAAAACCAACCAAACGCAATTTTCGTGCTCCAGCCAGCCAGCCACCCACGGACACACATAGCTCCGTAAGGGAGTGGTTGCACCACTCAAAAATAGAGGGAGGGTAGAATCCAAAAGAGCCGGCCGGCCCGCCGGCTTTTGGATTTCGCCCTTGCTGGAGGGATACTTATTTTCTATAATTTACAGTGACTACTAGACTCATTGAGTCTCCTCCGGTCATGACATCATTGGATTAGGGATGTGAAAAAAAAACTAAAAGAATCTCAATTAATTTAAGGCTTCATGGGGTGCGTAAATGACAGAAAATAAGTCCTTTTTTGGACGACCAACTCCTTTAATGTACACTCTCAGAGTTACAAAGCCGCAACAGACGTCGAGGAACAGTCGCGCTGTGCCATGGCTTACGACAAATAAATAAAAAAGAAATAAAAGACATAATAACATAAATGCAGTTATAAATACCATAAAAGTATAGAACCACAAAGAGCCTCTGTCTGTTGCTATGCTACTGGTGGCAGTTAAACGTTTGTCCTACATAGTAGCACTGGCAGGAGTCTAGCATGTCAAATATAGCATGGAAACACCTTGCCAGTGGAAGTGTGTCGCTACGGGGACAGCAACACACACTCTCTGCTAATCTAAAGGTGCTAAAGGCATCTAAAGTGGTTCCCAAACTCTGTCATGTCAAGCACACCCAAATTGACACTAATTAACACACGGAAGATATGCCAGTGACTCCCATAAGAGAAGATTTGTATGGATCTAGCAGTGATTCTCAACCCGTTTAATTTCAAGGACCCCCAGTTTGACATGCATTAGGCTACGGACCCCCCATTTTGTGGCATTTCAATCTAGAGACCCCAATTTGTATTGTAAAATCAAAGTTAATTTAACTCTGAGAGTAATGGGTCCATTTGGTTCCATTTGTACACTCTCTGAGTTTCAGACCCATAAGGGTCCATTTGGTTCCTAACTATCATTTAGCTGGGGACCCACTGGAACTCCCTCTAGGACCCCCAAACCCCACTTGGTATATTTTTATTCCCATTATTTATTCTGCATTTGAGCCACGGACCGCACCATTTGATGAGATTTAGCCTCTCTGAACCAAAACCTAGAATATTTTGTTATCTTATCGTTGGATAAGATTTTGTCCAGCATTCCACGCTCTATTGATGTTGGTACCATTAGGAGAGATAACAGGCAAACATTGATCAAAAAATCAAGTCTTCTACATTCTCTATTTGTGTAGACTTCTTGTGAATTAAGTAATTCAACAATACATTTACTCTTGAGAGTATAAAATTAATCAGGAGACTCCTGTTACTGAACCAACACTCTACAGAAACGATTACTATCAGAAAATAGAGCAATACGCATCTTTCCCCTTTTTTTTTAAACTTTTTTTTAAAACATTTTGACAAGGGTTAAGGCCATTTAGAATGTGTTAAGTATAGTATAACAAGTATAACATGTGAAAAACTCCATAGAAGGTCGGGGACTCCACACAGGCAAAAAGCAGAGTCACATTTTAAGGGTACAAAAAGGACCCGCCAAGGGTTGAGAAATACATCTACACTTGTCGAGTTTTGTTTGTGCAAATAAAAACAAAGCCTTGTTGGCTCTTCTTTTTGATGAGCAAGTATACTATGAGGGTTGGGATTATTATACATTAATCCTGCTTTCTCCTTTAAGACGAGGGTGTGAGAGCAGAGAGCATCTCCAGCTCAGAGTCTTTCTTCATATTCACACTCTGCACCATCGCTGAGAAATCATTAAAAGTTAAAACTTTGTGTTGCTGCAAAGCGCCTCTCCCCCTCTCCTCCCCCCCCCCCCCCCCCCCCTCTCTCTCTCTCTCTCTCTCATCATTACCACAATGTAGAAATACTCTTACAATGTCACTGGTAGACAGGTTTCTGAACTGTCTACAGGCCTCCTCTGAGACACAGAGTGAGTAGACAGGTTTCTGAACTGTCCACAGCCCTCCTCTGAGACACAGAGTGAGTAGACTGGTTTCTGAACTGTCTACAGGCCTCCTCTGAGACACAGAGAGAGTAGACAGGTTTCTGAACTGTCCACAGCCCTCCTCTGAGACACAGAGTGAGTAGACAGGTTTCTGAACTGTCCACAGCCCTCCTCTGAGACACAGAGTGAGTAGACAGGTTTCTGAACTGTCCACAGCCTTCCTCTGAGACACAGAGTTGAGTGGACACAGAAATGGTGTGGTCTTATAATGAGCATTAGGTTGGAAACGGGTAAAGCGTTCCTTTAAGGCAAAACCGCTCAGTATTATTAGACAGCTAACAGTAAAAGTGACAGACACATGCACACGCACGCGCGCACGCGCGCGCACGCACGCACGCGCACGCACGCACGCACGCGCGCACGCACACACACACACACACACACACACACACACACGCGCACACACACACACACACACACACACACACACACACACACACACACACACACACATACATAAATGCAACAGCATCAAAGGCGGCATAGCTACATAGATATGCTACCTTTGATGCTTTAGCGTGACGCCATAGAGCGATCGAGCGAGCGTGGCGTTAACCCATTTTGGGCGGGAACCCCTTTTGGTGTTTTTAATTATGTTATAATTTAGCTATTGGAAAATAGCAGATCTACAAGCTCATAGCGCGCCACCGAGTGGCGCGCTACGAGCTTGTAGGTCTGCTATTTTTGAAAAATCGTAAAAATGTGGCGCAAATCTTTGAATATCTATTCTTTCAAAGTGAATGTTTTTAACTCGGGTCTAAAGGGGTTAACTTCACGGAAAATACACAAAAATGTAATAAGAGGTTTCTGGCCCGGCCGACACAACGATATACATACATTATAGCAGCACAAAAACTGTGAGCGTAGCTTGCTGTGTCGGCACGCGTGTGTGTGCACGCAGTCATCACACGGCATCTAAATTATGCATTAAGTCTTAACACTCTCTCTCTGTCTCTCTGCTGAAGAGTCGGCCGAACGAACGATAACGAGGCCCTGCTGCTCGACGCCACCGAAACGCCACAATTAATCTGCTTCTCCAACCGTCACTCCGTTTAACCCATTAAGACCTCAGTTTTATGAACAATCTATGTTGTTGTTGTTATTATATGTGTGGTGCAGCTGAAACTTTTTCATGTATTTTGGTTTTTGATTGATTTTCAAAAATGTTCAAACGTTTAAGATTTTTCAAAAAACCATTTAAAAATAGCAGATGTGCAAACTCACAGCGTGGCACGAAAAGACGTGCTGCGAGCTTGTATATCTGCTGTTTACCGTTCTAAACCAATGTCCTAAATCCTAATGCAACGACGCAGTCTACTGTTCATTGTCAATGGAAGCCAGCGACGTGAAGCTACGAAGCATATCCGAGGCTTGTAGCTGCTGCAAAAGCAACAACAGCTACAAATACACTGTGTAGCTTTGCATCTTTGTGTCGTTGCGTCTGCCCATGTGAACGCAGCATAAGAGTTATATGTTTTTTTTAATTCTGAAAAACATCTAAAACGGCATGGATGCTTTGGTGGTTTTATTGGGTTAAAGGGCCCTGGACGGATCACAAAGGGTGCACGGGGGGGCAGGGGCTGGGGGGGGGGGATTAAAAAGGACAACGCTTTTTATGAATACTGAACGGACCTTAGTCAGCACAATGAGCAAGGAGAGACATTATTCCAGGGCTGGGTGAACCTTTTATCAGTGGTGGAGAAAAAAAGTATGAAATTGTTCGTAAAAGTATCAATACTGCAATGTAGAACTACTCCGTTACACGTGGAAGTCCATAAAAACACATTGCTTCGTGTCACATTTCAAGCTTGTAGAGCTGCTACTTTTAACTAAGAAGTAAGGCATTAATTTGAATATGAAAAGACATAAGATTAGAATATGGAGATAAGAGGTCTCTGCTTCTACTGAGTGAAGATCTCCTTCAGAGGTGGTGATGTCATCCCAGAGAGAGAGAGGGGGGGAGGAGGGAGAGAGAGAGAGAGAGAGGGGGAGAGAGAGAGCGAGAGAAAGAGAAAGAGAAAGAGAGAGAG